>NC_056725.1:940354660-940414660 GCF_019279795.1 Protopterus annectens | reverse complement strand
TTTATGTTGTGTATTACAATTCAGTGTTGTTTTCATTTTATTTTTTAAAAAAAATGGTAGTTTCTATTGTAAATTGTTTTCAATTGTTTAATTGTTTAACTACTGGTCATGTGACATGAATTGGTTTACATATATTGGTAGTTGGTTTTAACTTTACAGATGTTCTGAAGAAGTCCCGTCAGTAGTATCTTTTGGGATGAAAAGCACATTAGCTTAAACAGGAAGAACCTTTTGGTTTATTATTAACAAATATCTCCATTTATACATCAGGATCCGATGGTTCACTATACATTTCCTCGCACTGATGCACCTTCATGTTTTTGTTAAGTTTGGTTTTGTCCACCTGCGCTTATTGTATTTCATAGGTTCCACAATCCCAATCTTCCCCTTTAATTATCCAGATTGAGTTCTCACCCCTGTCAAAAGCTTATAATAACTCATCTGCAGACCCTGATAATATACAAGGATGCCTCATCATCAGTGTAAATATGGCCAATCTGAACCCCTACTTAACCTCTTTAATCTAAGCCTCTCCACTGACTACATTCCTGAAGCCCGGAAAGCAGCCATTGTAATGATATTACTCACAGGTGGCCCTGGCAACCTAGTAACTATAGACCTATTAGTCACATTAGTCTCACATATAAAGGTATGGAGTTTATTATCGCAGACTTCATTAATCTGGACATTGAAAATCTTTTAACCATGGACCCTTATTAATTTAGCTTTGTCAAAAGAAGGTCCTGCCTCTTTATCTTTATTCATTTCTTTAAAAAATTAACTGTAGGAGTGGATACCGGTTTGGCAGAACAAACTGTATATCTCAACCTGGCCTTTGACACTATTTCTTATGCAGGTATTATTGACAAACTTATAAATCTGAATGCAAATCCTTATGTTGTTTGATTGATTGCTAAATGGTTGTTTGACAGAACTTGTGTGGTCTGAGTCGCAAGTGTGACTTCTGAAAGCAAAGTTACCAGTGGTATAACACCATGCTCAGTGTTGGGCAATCTCTCATTTGACACCTATATCTCAGACCTTTAGGCCAATACTCCTGACCAATGATTATCTAGGTTCTCAGATGACTGTAAATTGGGTGCTGTTATTCGAACTTCCACTGACTCACAACTGTTCTAACATGAGTTAGACTGTCTTAACAATTGTTGCAAGGACAATGTTCTGTAATTAAGTGTGAAGAAATGTAGCATAGTTTATTTTGGTAAAAAAAACTATTTTACATATCATATAGGTGACACACTCCCCCCAGTCAAACACTGTTGTAAGGGATCTAGGTGTTTTTGTTGATAATTTCTTATCATTTGGCCATCATGTCTCTATAGCAGTTCAGGAAGCCTTCTTTCTGGCTCATATAACTTTCAAAGGTATTTCCTCTAGATCCAAATAAGTCTTTATTCCCCTTTACTCATATTGTATCAGACCCATTACTGAATATGGTACATATTTTGGAATGTATTCTTCTAAGCATATCATTCAACTTGGGAGACCTCTGTGATTCATAAATAAAAAGATCAGTAGTCTCAAAAATCCTGGCTATGAGGATATACTGGTAGCCATTTCTATATACTCAGTCTGTTACATATGCCACCATGAAGATCTGGGTCTAGCCTTCCGAGCAATGAAAGATCCAACCCACTTTGGCCTCCTTTTCTTTTGCAGAACAAATTGTACCTGAAATACCCAGTTAAAGGAACTAAACATTCACCAGTGGAAAAGAACTAAACCTTCATGAGGAAAGATAAATATGACACTTTGGTGTGGAAGATTTGTATCCCAGTATATCTCACACTTTTGGAACAAACTTCCACTACATTTGAAGCAGAGTATAACAACAAATTGCAGTACGTCCACAGGGGACCACAGACTTAGGCTGAGCTGTACGAAGTCAAAGGAACGGTTAAAAACTGGTAAAACCAAGGCTTTAGTAAATACAATGGTAACTGCAGGCATGCTGCCATTTGTTGTTATTCTTCAGTTTGTAATAAATACAATGGTCCCTGCAATCATGCTGCCATTTGTTGTCATTCTTCAATTTGTAATAAATACAATGGTCCCTGCAATCATGCTGCCATTTGTTGTTATTCTTCAGTTTGTAATAATTACAATGGTCCCTGCAATCATGCTGCCATTTGTTGTTATTCTTCAGTTTGTAATAATTACAATGGTCCCTGCAATCATGCTGCCATTTGTTGTTATTCTTCAGTTTGCTCGTTTGTGTTTTTTCAGAGTAACATCCTTGCCACCTTCAAGGTAAAGCTAGACAACCAAATGAGCAACCTCAAATTCTCTCCTGGTCTGCCTTGTTTTGCCTTCCATGACACTAGATGGAACATTTGAATGGTGGTTTTTGCTAGCCATGTAATGATCTGTAGACTGTTTACTTAGTACTTACCTATCAACCTGTTAAATCTGCTAAACCCAGTTAAGCATGTGTTTCTCATGTTAGCACACCCAAAGCACCACCCAGTCTTTAAGGTTTTTTTTTCAGTGCCTCATGCAATTTCAAAATAATGTATATTCCTAGTGAAACATGTTTTCTTCATTTACAGATCTACTGCCTTTTAAAACTCCCTGACACTCCCCCTGTGTAAAAACATATTCCCTTGATTTGCTTGTTTATAGCTCAAACTATTCTTAAGCTCAGTTGTTTGCTGTTCACATACACCTAAATACCTCAAGCCTTTTCTGTCAAAGTCTTATGACACAGACCACTATGCATTCCTTACTAATCCGGGCACCTTGGTAGATGTTTTGGCACTACCTTGTCTTTCTCCTTTCACTTGTACCTAGATCACCTCATAACATAAATTCACTACCCATGAATCTGCAAAACTTCATTCAGATTATTGTATTTCTTTTATCATATCTACATATGTCAAAAGTTTATTTTCGTATATTTGGTTTTATAGTTTAAACAGCATAATGTATTAAATATAAGCTCATGTTTTGTCTCGATTTATCTTTGACAGACATTTTAGGCAACAACTGTATTTCATCTTCTTGTTCTTGATCAAGAGATGTGGTATTTCAGGACAAAAGATATTCCAAATGAAATGCTACAGGAGGGAATGAATAAAACATGAGAGCATAAATATTGATCCTTAGAGACTGTAGCTTGTAAATCCCAAGCAGACTGTTTCCTCTGCCATTAAACTAAATTCAAAACAAAACATTCCTGTGGGTATAAAGAGCTTTTTTTACCAGCGTTGTAATAGCTTAAATAGTTACCATAATGAAAATACAATACAAAACAGTTTGCATTTGATACCTGAAGGGACATTATTTGGGCATCACACACTGTCTTTCCCAATACGATGCTTCAGAAACGAAGTAAAATTTTAAATCGCAGTTTTTCCATTAAACAAGTGGGAAGAAACACTGTAAACATATCTACTGTAAAAATAGCCTTCAGATAATTTATCACAGAATTTCAGGTATCAAGTTTGAGTACAACTGCAAATCTTTTTTTTCCTCAAATAAAAGGTTGCAGTGCTCTTATGTAATCTTTTTGCTTTCTTAAACTGTCCTTTTCACTTCCATCAATGTTTAAACATTCTGCTGTAAAAAGCTCACACACATTTACAGTATGCTGATGTGTTCTAGTATACAGAAGCAAAGTGGATTGTAAACTTTGTAAATATAAACTATCAAGAAAGTAATACAGTCCAGGTTAGACTAAAGGTTATATGACAACTATAGTCTGCAACTTTGTATTCAGGTGGGTGCTGACAGTCTTGCATCCATATAACTGCAAAACACATCTATTTTTTTTTTTTTTTTTTTGCAATCTCCCTTTCCACCACCCATAACAGGAAAGGACAGAAACCACTGCGAAAATTCTGGCTCTAGTATTCATCTTATAATAAGCATGATTTCCATGCATCAGACAGTATTTTCAATATATTATTTTTCATCATGTCTGCCTATTTCAACACACTAAGACAATAACAAGAGCAAAAGGCAAGCAACCACTGTGCCATACAGCATGCCATAGAAACAAAGAGGAAGGAATGAATGAACAAATGCTGAATGTTTTGTTTGTAATAATATCGGACCACCACAATAATGAAAGTGCACATGTATCAGAATGTGACAATACTATAACAGCACTACAAACTGTTCCTGTGGCACAAGGTATAACTGAAGTTTTCTGAGAGAAATACAACAGGAGATGCAGGGTTTGAATTCAGTTAATTGATAATTGCACATTCACAAAACAAACAGCACTAGAATTACCCGATCTAAGGATTCAAACCTTGTCTGTGACATAAACAAATCATGTTAGAGAGATAGTTATGCGTCTCAGAGATTACACTTTCTCTGGAACAAACTCCACATGTATGTGAAACAGAGCTCTTCCCTAAGCCTATTCAAATGTAATTTGGACCAATGGATGGGAAATTGCAAATTTAGCCCTGGCTTGTTGCCTGTGGCCCTTATGGACAGGGGCAGTTTGTGGATGCCCTAAGGCACAGGCATATATCAAAGCCATTCTATCCCATGAGAATTGATAATTGGGAAATTGGGACACGAATGATTAAGCTTAAGAAGGCTCTAGGGCCTTTAACCTAGTAAACTCCTATGATCCTATGATCCTACATATATTACTATGTGGCCCCCACAATGATGACAGGGCATGTTTATCAGTGTATGACCCTCACAATTACAACAGTCCACATGCATCTGTATGTGACCTCCCCCCACACACAATGATCATAGTGCACATGTATTAGTTTGTGACTACCAAAATGATGTCAGTTTATCATCACTACGTGGCCCACAACCATGGCAGTTTATATCTTAGTATGACAGAGCACATCCTGCAGTTTGTGATTCCCCCCAGTGACAGTGTACATCTATTGATATGTTACCCCACAACTCGATCTTGTGCCATGGTTCTGTAATTCTGTGGTTATAGAATAATCACAACTGAAATTAACTACTTATTTCATCTGAGACGGGAAATGGAGAGTTAAGAGAGCCTGTATCCTGTGCTTTATGGTCAGTGATGGTTGTGTAATGACTCAAAAAGAGAATACCACATTTGAATAACTGGGTAATTCTTGAGCAAAATCTCAGGTTGCACTAACAGGTTAAATAATCTTAAATCAGGGTGACAGTTTTCCCCAGGTGTGATACTAATAATGGCTAATATAGAGATTTTCCATATGAGCTTCCACTGTGGTACAACATAACTTTTAATGTTATTATTTTCATTATTTAAGTGCTGGTTTGTATAGCTTCAAGTAGTGGGGGGTATCATGAGCAGATTAAGTTAAATGTTTCTGGTCCATATGGGCTTATTGACATGATTTCCATAAACCCCTTTTTTGAAGATGAAATTCACATGTTTTAGATAAGATGTGTACCTTTCATGTTTTTATTTATTTTCATTATTTAAGTGCTGGTTTGTAAAGCTTTAAGAAGGGGTGTGTATTATGAGTGGAATTTTATATAAGAAAGTGATGTGATACTGATTTTATCTTTGATGAATTCCCATTGAATGTGTAGGGATGAAAGTGTTTAGATTAAACATTACATTTTGTTTAATTATATTGGCAGTTATTTGTTTTTTGCATTCAGTTTCCTGGTAGTAATCAAGCTACTGGGGGGTGGTGTTTATAGTGACTGAGTACCTGGTGGTGACACTTATGCTCCATGGTTCAAGCTATTTTATAGCTCTGTTGTACATGCAGTCTCCTGGAAGCAACTCAAGTCCCTATGGGGCAGTGTTAACAGTGGCTGAACACCTGGTGGTGATATTTCACTCTCCCTGGTCTGAGCTGTTCAAAAGTTTTATCAAGTATAAATAAAATGAACACAGACAATAACCTTAAGCCCCTCTATAGCAAATAAGAGTGCTACTTTGTTGACCATTTATCAGAATGGAGCATTTTGTTTTGTAGTTTATCTTCTATTATCTAACCATAGCTGTAGTGCTCACACAATTACAGTCCTTCAGGGCACCTCTTCATCATTCATCAACAATAGTGTACTGCCCAACACATTAGTCCACATTTCCTGTTGCACACAGCACATTTATTGTCTTCCATCTGTAGTCTCTCTGCTTCATCCCATATACTTAATTTCTTTCATCTATCCATTTTCACTCCATTGTCATTCATTAAGATGTTTAACTTTCCCATTTTGCTCTCTACATTCCTCAGTTCTGCAGACATTTTTGTTCCCTGTCTGAGCTAACCATCAGCTGCCTGGCTACTCCACCATAGTTCTATTTTCTGACACTGTCTGATAGAAAGAAGGAAGGCTGGAATGTTTCTCATAACCAGCATGACAACACCACCACCCCCCAGACAGCTGTGGCCATCATTATCAGTCAGGAAAATTGGCACAAAGTGAAATTCAACAGTGTCACATATGCTGGCAAAATATTTTTTTTTCTGTAAAACCTCCCTCTTTCTCCAGTGTATTGACATCTCCACAGTAAAGCTATGCAAGCTATGATGTGTGATCTATGAGAACATTTTTCCATTGTTCCTAGAGCAAACTATGCTGTTTCAACTCACCTGCATGTCCCAGCCTGGCAATCTTCTCTGAACTTCATTTGCACAGCAAACTCAAGCCCCCTCCCCCCGGGTGGGGATGCCCATTATTCCTGCCAGCACCAAGAAACATTCCACCCAGAAATTACACTCAAGTTAACTGAGCTATAGCCAAGGCTTCAAAGTCTCCACTCTACAGGCTGACAGTATTCTTCTCCAGTTTTCTTTCTTTCACCTTTCACCTCTCCCTCAATCCGTACTTCCTCATTAGGAATTGTTCTGTGCTCTTGGTTTCCATTTTCACTTTCACCAGCACACTGTTTCCTCAGTCCCTTTCCTCCCATACTTGTCTGTATAGATACAGCTCTTAACTCATTCTGTCAACACATTAAATTATAGCCATGCTTTACTTATTATTATTTCCCACCTTTTTTGCCTTCCTCCTATACTATTTAAACAATGCCCACCCTCTTTGTATTTTTTTTAAATCTCCAGATTATCACAGACCTTATCACATCTTTCTTAACAGTTAGATATATATATATATATATATATATATATATATATATATATATATATATTTATATATATATATTTATTTATATATATATATATATATATATATATATATATATATATATATATATATATATATATATATATATATATATATATATATATATATATATATTAGTTATAGATGACATACAACACTAAAAGGTGTGGTTACATTTATCTTATTGTAAGAGTGTGGCTACTTTTATCTTATCATATGGTTGCACCATGTATAGCCACTTGACTTAAGCTATGTATATAATACCAGGAACAGAAATAACAAGTAGGTGCCACCCAGTTTACTGTTGTTTCCTGTCCTCAGCCACTTCCTTCTCAGTGTATTTTTCTGTCAAATTAACATAGCTACTTCTCCAATATGAGTTTCTTAAAAATGGTAAACTGCTAAATGTATACAGTGAAATCAACATACTCAAAAAACTTATCATGTTTGTCTTATATGTTATCTTATCTTCCACTTTACACTGTCAAAAAACTCCCCTTAGATCTACATGTAGTTTTTAGGTTTTAAGTTTTCCTTATACCCTCCCCACATGTTTAACTCCTTCTCTCTTGATCCTGTTTTCTGATCTACCTTACCAGTCCTTACCAGAAGTGTTTTTTTTTCTGCCATTTGCACAGCAATGTCAAATAGTTTCAACATGTATTAAGCTCTTCTAAGTCAGACTGCATTAAGCCTCCCACATCCTACACAGCATAAGAATTAGAAGGATTTATGGAGATAGTCTTAGGGGACTGAACATGGATTTATCAGCAGTGATGGAAGGGGGCCCGATCATACCAATTCCGTGTTCTTCCTCCACTCTTCTCACAATCTTTCCAATAATTTCTGTCATTATTAGAAATAACCCTGGTAATAAGATCTTCCTATCTCACTAACTTCTCATGAAACCATATCATCTTTTTACATTTTCTTTGGCTTCACTGACCTATGAATCACATCCCTGGCTTAATAAGACACTTTAATATTAGATCTCATATGCCAGCTCTAGTTAAACTAAAACTATAGCTTCATCAATGCAAAGGCATCGTGGCAAGGGCTGTCTGATATGCGTTTGTTACAATTCATTTTGAAAGGAAAGAAAACTAGACACTGGGTTTGGAGCCCCAAATTCATCAAGGCACCTTATTTATAAGCCCTCTGTGAATTATTGTTGAAGTCACTGACAGAAGGGAAAAAAGCTCTCTAGTAGTTGCATATGTAACTGCACAAATATAATTTAAGGTATTTCACAACTTCTTTCCAAAATGCACAAGCTCTTACTTAAAAAAGATATGCTCAGCTGAAGAGTGATTAAATCTCATTGTGGTTATTTTATGATACCCAGAAATTGTCAGATGATTTTCAGATTTTTCAGATGTTTGTGATAATATTCCCAAAACACTTCCTCATAATGGAAGCATGTTTGCTCAGGCTGTCAACAAGTGATGACTCACCATATGTTCAGTTAATATTCACAGACCAATTACTAACTGTTGGATTGCCATGCATTCACTTAATATACTGCCAAATATTCTAAGTGACTATTCTCCTCCCTTCTCATTTAAGTGGGCCTGAAAGTAACATTTAGGCAACCTAAAATTATTCAATGTATTGTTGCAGAGAAGGGGTCGGGTTGTAAGTCATTAATAAGACTAAATCCTCCAAACGGCCCAAACAGATCCACGGACTCGAACAAAGAGATAACCCAAAGCGTAGTCCAAAAACACAGGTTTATTAAAGTAGTCACAGAAGAGATCCAAACACAGAACTCTGTTACAAAAGGTTAAGTGCTTTCATCTGGTATGCCCCAGACTTCATCAGAACCAATGAAATCATTAGTTAATCCATATTTATGTCACTTTTGGCACCAAAAAATCAATTATAATACCAATAGAGAATACATATGTAATAAATATATGAATTTTGTTTTTTTATCATATATGTTTTTAGAAATAAATTGTTAAAATTCATATATAAATGTTTGGGCCGTTTGGAGGATTTAGGTTTTTGTGCTTCTTCTATTAATAAGACTAATCCAGTAGCCCTGTGCTTGAGTCTTTTTGTCTTCACAGTTAACTGACTGATCAAGTCACTTTACCAGAGAGTCTGTTGTATAGATTCCAGTCTAAAATGTGACATAAGAATCATCAAAACTCTAATGTGAGATGTCTAGTGCAAGTATTTCCTGTGTTTTATATTTAAAGATGACAATTGTGGTATCTCAGGGATATCTCTTGTCTTTGAGATTCAACAATTTAAGAGTTATTGTTAATAATTAGCAAGGGTGTAGGAGGCAAAGTCACCCGTAATGGTGGGGCAGAGGGTAAAAAAATGAAATAAACTATTTTAAGTGAATTTGTTTTTTTTTTAATGATAATTGTCTTTGAAAATGTCATTTGTGGCCATATATATGTATGTTTATCACATAAGCCTCTCATTTCTGTAGTGAAGCTGCATCTGATCTGTAACATAGAATGGCAATTGCAAACTATCAAAAATAAAGAAATAAAAGAGTCATTCACCTGGAGGCTGTGACATCATCACAGTTTACTACTGACTAAACAAATAGCAGACCTCCTACTGGGCTTAGCTCCCTTACAGAAATATGCTGTAAATATTACATCACATATCAAGATGTCATCCCTCAAACTTTAAAAATAAAAACTGAATCCTGTACAATTTATATAGCAAGAGTTTAAAACATCCCACTCTCTTTTATCCAGATTATAAGTAATAATAGATAACATAAACTAAATTAAATTTGGACATTCAGGTCAACCAATCTGGATATCTGACTGTGTTTTAATCAATGTTCCATGATGAGTGCATTTACACGTATTATTGACTGTTGCATCACAGTCATTTTATTAGGCAGTGAGCAGTACAGATAATGAGAGAGCCAAATGTTAAAACATGTTCAGTTTATCAATCTGTATTTTGTCATGGTAACACTCAGAAGGAAATGGCAAAAAATCATTTAACTCAAATTTCAAAAAAATCATCATAGAGGCTATTAATTCTTCCTTGACCAGTAATAGACTGTATGCTCTGCAGTGAAGGAATTTCAAAATTTCAGAACATGCTTGCAGTATTTATTTCTGTAGATTCTTAGCAATCTGAAACAAGCAATCTCTGTACATATTTCCTATCTCTTATCTTGATCATTTTTTCTTTCTTTTTTTTTTTTGTCTTTTTTCTCCCTTGCTACCTTCTGAACATCAGTCCCATCTCACCCAACTGGCCCATTTGTTCCCCTTTCATCAACAGTGAACACCAACCAAGCGGGACCATCAGTTAGGTAGCTATCACGTGTCTTCCACTTTTTAGCTGTAATCCACAGGCATGTGCAGGGAAATGTTTGGGCATAACTAAAATCCTCTGATAGGTAACTGGATGACAGCTACACAGCAATTAGCACTCACCTATGTATGGAACAGATAGCTGCAGATACAGTAATCAGCCAGATGGTCAGCAGAGTCTGCTGTCAGGCAATCCTTCATCAATGCATCAGCTATGCCACTTACAGCTCGGTCTTTGCATCTCAGTCAAAGGGAGGTTGTACCCTGTAGGGCATGTACTCTTTTTTTCCTTTGCTTTATGTAACTTGTACTATAATGCATATTGGGGTGGGCTGTTATTCAGTACATAGCTTAAATAAGCAATACCACTAGATGGTTGGAGTGTTATCTCTCTCTCTCTCTCTCTCTCTCTCTCTCTTACATTTGGGGTTAGGAGATGGCCATGGAGTGACTGTTATGATTTGCCCAGTGTTAATCATTGATTATTTGATTATCTGGCCAGCATGCTTGCTTCAGGGGTTTGTCCTTTTCTGGAAAAATAAAAAGGAATGTGAGAGCAGCAGTACCACCACTACTATATCAATACAGTACTGCTTTACAAATGCGGCATTTTAATGTCTACAGTAACATTTTGCCAGCTTTCTTGTTTCATGATGGATTCACAGTTTGGTTTTCAGTTGGTGGTCCTTTGGTTGAAGCAGCACTCTCATTGGTTTAGCAGCTTTGGTGCCAGCTGCTGGTTTTGAAGTAAAGTTTTTTGACATTCATAGTGTCAGCTGTGCTACCAGTTGAGGTAGTTTTTTTTTTAATTCCGGCAGCTTTGTCGGTAGCTCAGTGGCACTGCAGTGTTGCATACATTGCAACTTGTTATCTCACGATTCACAGGCAAGAGCAAATCATATACGGACTGACTCAAGCAATGGCAGACTTTACTTTTTCTCTTATAAATTCCATACATTGCTAGAATAACAGTTTGTACTAGAATGCAATTTCCAAAGATTTTAAACTTATATCTCATATTGTTTGCCAACAGCTGGTGGAAATGATCTTCATGATTCACCAGAACTACAAATCATGAGAAATATGCCTGCACCCCTTAGTTAAAGGCATATGACGCCAAGATTTTTTAAGATAGAAAAGGAAAGCAATACACATAGGGAGCTTATAATAAAGTGCAATATATCAGCAGATTGTTATTTATCAGGGATGTTGTCCAACTTCATGTTTCTTTTCACATATAGGTTAATAGGTAAGCACTAGGCTAACTGCCCTTGTGGGCCCTTTAAAGCCTAGGAAATTTCCCCTTTTGTGCTTGAAATAACTTAGCCAATTTGGTTATAGACTGGCCTTACCTATTCTGTGCTCGATAATTATATTTTACCCCCTAATGAGACTAACTGAGATCATAACATAGCTAATTTGAGGGAATCCATGCATGGGATAAAGCATTTAGGAGCTGCCACTGTCCTTTATTGGTAGAGGTGGCAGTCATAGGGTACATTTTCTGTTTCCTAACCATACATCTATGTATGTATGTATGTATGTATATATTTCATGTATATATGTATATGTATATATATATATATATATATATATATATATATATATATATATATATATATATATATATCTAAAGGTTCCCTATTAGAAGACCGAAGACACATTCTTTTGAATGCATTTTTGTCAAACTCGAAAGCCTGAAATGGCAAAATATCGAAGCAGCTTTTAAGATAATTCTTTCCCAGGGAAAGAATTCGCTTGGCTTGTTTGTTACTTTGCCGTTTTGAGCACTGTAATGCGGTTTCAGAGTTGGTATATTTAAGTGGGGGGGCAAAGCCCCCCACATAATGTAATGTTAAAAGTATTTCTTTTTTTTTTTTTTTTTTTTTGTAACAGCAATGCTGTTCTGACAGTTTGAAATTGTAAGCTTTCACTTACATAGGGTCGATTAATCACCGTTTGCTTTTTTAAGTGTTCAATGATCTAATATAGACCCTATAAAAACATGCCCGGTTGCCATTACTTAGGCTAGAAAACATTGTGCTGTGTCTTCACTATCATTTCTTCATGCACTTCATGTGAGGCAGTACATTATTTAATATCTAATTATAGTTATTTGTTGTTATTTCTGCATAAATTTGCTAATTTGCACCCCCTCTTTTGGCATTATGATATTAGTGGTAAGACTTCATGCAAGATCCATTCTTATTATAGCTATTTCTCTATCTTGATTGTGCTAGTGGTATAAGGAGAAGTTAATTGTGGATTAATTCATGTTTTTTCCCCTCTTTTTTTTTCTCTCCCTCTCTTTCTCATTTCTCCTCATCTTCTGCAGATATGATGTCAACAGATGAAGACCTGAGGACTAGATGGGAGTTGCTTGTCTAAAAGGCAAGGGTGTGCAGGTGAAAGGACCCAAGTAGACCCTGCACCCACACAAGGCAGGATAGTGAAATCACACAAGGAGGAGGTGGAAGCCCTGATTTTATTGAGGCCAGCACAAAAGCCAAAATGAGGTGGCAGAACCATCATAGGAGTCAGTAAGTGAATTGGCCATTTTATACCAACCTGCAGATATGCATTCGGGTAATGATGTGCCAGCGGTAGATGCAGAGGATGCAGTACAGGGGTAGTCAGCTAAGGAGTGCCTCTGGCTTTTTCTTATATACAATGTCTGTGGAGAATAGATCCAAACTGACATTCTTACTTAGATAGTTTGTGAAAGAAGGAGGATGGCATAATGGTTAAGATAGTTGTCTTACAGACACAAGATGCAGGGCTTGATTCTCGCATGGGTTAATTGTTGAGTCTCACAACAGCAGTTCAACTAGTACTAATCTATATTTTGACTGGCTGTGTGGCTTGGCAGGTTGATGCACTATTGTTCAAGTCAGATGTTACTGGATTCAAAATAGGACATGGGTGAACTTTTACTAAAGTTTAATTTTGGGGGATAAACTCTTGGCTAGGCTTGAAGGACCCCATGGCCATTAGCCAAGTATCCTCCTATGATCCTCTAAGAGCAATACAGCTGTTTCTGGATGCATAAGGGCTGCTTAGGCAACCTGGGTTTGGAGGCTCACAGGGTTTATCTCTTACATAGTTTCTCCTTCCCAATCAACAGGGCAGTTTAGGTAATGTGGGATTGTTACCAGCAATTTTGTCCACCTCTGGCTAGCCTTGATTTATACAATGGGGCTGGATGTCCTGGGGCAACTTTAATAGCACACATGCCTCCAGCACTCAAGGATTGGATAACTAAAGTTGAATATGCTGACATCTTGAATTGGTGGACATGGAAGGAAGTTTGCACTTCATACCAATAGTGGACACATGATCAAAAGACTTGGTCTCTGCACTAGTGATGTTTGACAAATGACAGCTGGACAAGATCAGGGTGTGCAGCTGAAATTATTTTCATGGTAGTCATTTTAGAAAAAGACGCCTAGCAGGCTTTTCCCTAGTAACATACTTTCTCACCATCTGGAAGTGGCAATGATTCAGAGGGCACTCACTTTTCCGGTGTGATAGTAAATTTAGGAAGTCAACAGTGCTGACTAGGTCCATCAAGTGAGAAGAGCAATATGCTGACACATGGCTTGGTGTGATGGCAGATGGGCCTAAGTTTACAGCTCAAGAGGGAAAGGAAGAACAGAGAGGCAGGATTAAGGCTTGTTGGGCCTGTAATCACAGAACCCAATCACAGAACCTGCATTTGCCTGTTATGCTGCTTTGAACATTATCTGCTCACAGAGCAAGAAGAGATATCCTATAGTGAAATGCAGGGTCAATGAGAAGATGATTTCTGGTAGGTCTGCTGTCCCACAGATTTGGGTTACTGTCCTCCTTCTTCAGGGCCCACCAGGAGGATCAGTGGTTGATTTGGGTGTTCCAGGGGTAATCATTCATTGTGTAGCTTATTTTAGAAGTAGTCCTTTACTCACAACCATCAACATGAAGTTGCAGTATTGGCCAACAGTCCTGATCCTCAAGGAAAGAAGGAGATTTTGTTCAGTTTTACCAAGGGATTTTTCATAAAATCCAAGGCCACACTAATCTTTTTGTCTTGTTATAATTTGTGTTAAGTTTCTGGTAGGGAACATGTGATTGATAGCCTGTCTGACAAAGAGAAGTTGGCAGGCAGGATCATAGACCTCTTTGATGTCCCCTCACCTTTCCAGTATTTCAGAATTTGCCCATTAGGGTTGATTCCCAAGAAGAGGATGGACCAGTTCAGACTTATTCACCACCTTTCTTTCCCATCAGGGACCTCAGTCATTTATGACATTTGCCAAAAAGAGGTTAGGTGCATTACTCCTCCTATATTTTGTATTGCTTTATTGTCTTCTTTTATTCAGTATATTGTGATTTGTTTTTTTTTTTTTTGTTTTTTTTTACAATGTCTTTTACTTGTATTCTGTTTTAACTGCATATTTAAGTAAGGAAAGAGATCACAGCTGTGTCTCTTGTGAATCACACAGAAATTAAGTTTTTCCCCACCCTCTCACCCTGGCACTATTGATTTTTTAAACTCAACTGTCTTTCTAGTTGCCTGCCTCTTATGCTAATTTGACCACATATCTCCTTCCCTCTCCCCTTTCATTGGCTGTTGTGATAAGCGCAAAATTATCATTTTTGTGAAATCACTCCCCTTCAACTGTTAAAATGTATTGGCCATCCCACTATATTCAATATAATTAGATTACAAAGTGTCCACCCCCTTCCAATCTATCTTGCTCTTTTAAAATTAGTGGCTCTCCACTTAGATAGCTAAAGCTTAAATTGCACTTTTTTGCATATCTAACTGCTTAGTGAACACTGCGGCTCTTAGGACATTACCCTTTTTTCAATCTTACCTTTACAATCTGCAACATCTACTCCAAGGCTAACAATTATTGGAGAGCCTACATTCTGTCTCTCAGTAGTCATCTTGGGATTAATGTTTTTGTTTTGCTCCTGGTGAGAGAAAGAGCACAGGGACATTATTTCCTGGAGAGTGATGACTGCTGGAAAGCCTAATAACTGCTTCATTAGTGCCAGCTTGGAATCTGTGCTTATGTTTTGCTTCTGGTGGGAGAAGGAGCAGAGTGCATTGATTCCTGACTGTTACTTGTTGGACAGTGAGTGTCTGTGTTTGATGTTCCTGATTTGTCTTGTTGCTATTCAAGGCATCTGTCAGGAAAAGGCTACAACAAGCTTACTGAACCTTAGATCATCTGGGACAAGATTTTGGATCACCAAACAGGCTGTGGCTTGCTTCTCATATTGGGATTGGTGCTAATGTTTTGTTTCTGGTGAGAGAATAAGCAAAGGAGTATTGTATCCCACCAAAGTGAAGCTGTGGTGAGACCAACACTAGTATTAGCCAGGCATTTAGCCATTCACACAGCTTCCCTCTTTTCATCATTCTTGACAAGCTAATTCTTTCTTTTTGGTAAGTACTGCTTGATGTGTTGCCTGTAAAATCACAATCAAAATTTCACCATTACCTAGTTGCACACAGGATAACTAGTTTGCAGTGACAAGCACTGACCCGAGCTGCAAGCCTGATACTGCTGATGTTGCTTTGTATTCTCACTCCAACTATCTAATCAATAAAAAAGGGTCTGTTGCCATGGTTATGAACTTTCCAACTGTCTCTATTACCAGCTTGGTGGATATGGGCATCATCAGGCAATATAGAAATTGCCTAATGTTTACAGACAAACAGTTAATTCTCAAAGAAACTGATATGGTATGTGAGAGATGTATTTACACAATGTCACGGGAGGCAAAGCTCTCACATAAAAGTACTCCTAATGACAATAAAGTTGTCAGTAGTACACACACTGCACCCATCACTCACTATTCAAAGCAGACACATAGACCCACATATGCTGAGGCATTTAAACGTAACCACTTATTTGCAACCTTACTAAACCCAAAAGACCTCCTAGATGAAGTACACATAACAAATGCTCTCAGTAGCCCTGAATGCACTCTTTCAAAACAACACCCACATCAATATATACAGTGACATCTCATGGAGCCTCTACTTCTAAGCCCATAAGGCAAGTCACCATACAATCCAACATTATAGTCATTTGAGATTCTGTTGTGAGACACACTGATGTCTCTCTCACCAAGCTAAAGAGAAAGTCATGGTCAGTTGCTTATCAGGAGCTAGGATCTGCCACATTATTCACGCACTCAGATCACTGGACCACAAGTACCAGTATGACACTGTCATAGTCCATGTGTGTGTAAATGACCTGAGAAATACCTCCCTAGACTATATGAAGAGAGACATCATGGAGCTCTTAGAATATTTGCCACAGGCTGGTATGAGCCTAGCACTGAGCTGCATTTTACCTTTTCCAAGGATGAAGCCATAATACAAACAAAAAATTACTGACTTTAATAACTGGCTTAGTTTCTGGTTTCTTTCTAAGGGAGTGCAATAGTTGTCATGGAAGGAGATGGTCAACAGACCATACTGCTTTGCCAGGGATGGTCTGTACCTCTCCCCTCTAGGCTTTTGAATATTAGCTAAAACATTTGTCTTCCTCCATAGTGCCTTTTTTAACAAATGCCAAAATTAAAGTACTTCCAACATAGCAAATCAAAACCAAGAAAATCTAAAAGTATTACTGCTCGATGCTAGGAGTCTAAACAAACAACTCCTCTCTCTAGAAGCTCTCTTTACCCTAGAAAATTCTGATATCTGTGCAGTCACTGAGACATGGTTTAAAGCCGGGCAGCGCACACCAGCAGTGCAAAGTTATAATGCCTTATACATATTTAGACCAACTACTACATACACAGTGACTAAAGGTGGAGGTGTCTCGATTTACATAAAAATAAATATACCTCAAGGCTGGTCAAACAGGACAATGCACTTGAGCATCTCCATGTTCAAATCACCACAGCCAAAATCCAATGCCACTTCCTTGCAAGCTATAGGCCCCCCTCTATGACCCACACCAAGCATTTGAACTTATTGGAAACACTCACCATCCAACACAATATGATATTCTTGGGTGACTTTAATGACCCAGCTATTAACTGGGAATCCTACACAACACCAAATGTACAGGCACAGAGATTCCTAGATTTTGTAAACACGAACTCCTTGGACCAGATTGTCAATACACCAACCAGGGGTGCAACCATACTGGATCTGGTCCTCACTAATAAGGGAGAATACTAAACTCACCCTAATGTAATGTTCTCTCTCGTAAGGTCAGACCACAAATTTGTCTCCTTTGCAGTAAAAATAAAAGATGGAACCGCAGCTAACCCTGCTATTAGGCGATAACCTGGGAAAATTTCAAGACCCATAAACCCTGAGAGCACTGCTGCCTATACAGAACTGTTCACAGAAACCCTGTACAAGCATGTTAATATCTGCAAAGAGGCAACTGTGCCCATGAGGAAGAAGTACAGAACTAACTCAGAAACTAAGCCACCCTGATGGGATCACAAAATCAATAGGCTGTATAACAGGAGGAAGAAAACCATGGCAAAAATTAGGAGGTGCAGCACCCAGCATGATAAAAGCACTCTCATCAAACTAAACAAACAACTCAGAGGACAAATAAAGTCTAGCAAAGCCAAATTTGAGGTACGTTTGGCCTCTCGGGCCAAGGCCAACCACAAAGCATTCTTTAGCTATGTCCGCAACCTCAAAGGCAGTACACAATTGTGTGCAGAGCTCATTGTAAGTGGAGCCACCTATACAGAGCCAGAAGATATAGCAAACCTTCTGACTAATAAATTTAGCTCCAACTTCAGCCCTCTCTCCCCCTCAACCTTCTCTCAGTAAATATCATCAAATATGACTCTCCCTACTATCACTAGGGAAAAGGCCTTAATGCTCTCGCTAAGACCAAGAACACTGCATCAATGGGCCCAGACAATATCCAAGGATGCCTTCTAAATAGCATAAAACATGACCTATCAGGGCTTCTGGAATTACTATTTAACTGTAGCCTCCAAACAGATTTTGTGCCTCATGAATGGAGAGAGAGGCAACAGTCATCCCGCTGCACAAAGGTGGGCCATCTACAGACCCTGTAAACTAGAGACCCATAAGTCTCACTAGTCTTATATGTAAAGCCATGGAAAGGCTTATCATGGAGATGATCAACAGAGACATAGTAAACCTCCAGATACTAGACCCAACCCAGTTTGGTTTCATTAAGAGCAGATCATGCCTACTCACCCTGGTGGACTTTTTTGAGAAGGCCACCAAAGCAATGGATGAGGGCAAAATCATTGACACTGCCTACCTTGACCTGGCCAAGAGATTTGACACAATACTCCACTCAGGCACTGTTGACAACCTAAAGAGGTTAGGTACAAAATCTGTATGTCACCCAGTGGATAGCCAACTGGCTCACAGACAGGACCCAGGAAGTTAGAATTGCAGAGTCCACTTCTACAAAGAGGCCAGTCTCAAGTGGAGTCCCTCAGGGATCAGTCCTTGGACCTCTCCTTTTTGGCATTTACTTCTCAGAAGTCAAGGCCAATGTCAGTGGTCTCTGGCTGACTAAATTTGCAGATGATTGCAAATTAGGAGCTGTCATTGAATCTCACACTGACACAAATGTTCTCCAGGATGGACTGACACAGACAAACAGCTGGTATCAGACCCATGGACTAAAACTAAATGCCAAGAAATGCATAATAGTATCCTTTGGGAAGTCATCCATCACTGGTAACTATCATATTGACAACACACCCCTTAATGGTGACCCAGTAGTCAGGGACTTAGGAGCACACATATATAGTAATCTAGTCTCTGACCATCATGTGTCTGCAGTGGTGAGGAAATCATTCTGTTTTGTGCAACTTATAAACATAGGTATGGCATTTATGTCCGAGGGAGACATTGTTCCACTGTATTCTGCATTCATTAGACCTATCATTGAGTACAATGCCCCCTTTGGTATGTACCTAACCAGGGATATCCAACAACTGGAACGTCCACTGAGGTTTCTCACTAAAAGAATACAGGAAGTAAGTAAAATGTCTTATGCAGACCACCTCAAGGTGCTATTCCTGTATTCTGTGTCCTTCAGGCTTTTGAGGGGAGATCTATGCCTGGCATACAGGGCATTGTCAGACCACACTCTGATGGACCTTCTGAAGATCCACAAAACAAACAGCACCAGAATTACCCATTCTAAAGAATTAAATCTTGCCTGTGATATAAATAGGACCTTCTGGATAGATAGGTATGTTTCCCAGAGACTACCACATTTATGGAATAGGCTCCCCATCCATGTGAAGCAGAGTACCTCCCTAACCCAATTCAAGCACAACTTGGACAATTGGATGGGAAACTAGAAATTCATCCCTGGTTTGGCACCTATGTCTCTAATGGACACAGGTAACCTGTAAATGCTTCATCTCCCAGGCCCATGCTCACACTTATCAACGGTATCAGAACTTGTCAGAGATTTGGGATACATGGCTAGGCTTGAAAAGGCCCTTGTGGTCATTAGCCTACTAAACATCTATGAACCTATCATTGAGTACAATACCGCCTTTAGCATGTATCTAGCCAGGCATATTGAACAACTGGAATGTCCACAGAGTTTACTCACTGAAAGAATACAGAGTGTAAGTAACATGTCCTCTGCAGACTGCCTCAGGGCCATATCCCTGTATTCTGTCTCATACAAGCTGTTGAGAGGAGATCTATACCTGCCATACAGGGCATTGTCAGACACCACTGTAATAGACCTCCTACACATCTGCAAAATAAACAGCACCAGAATTACCAGTTTTAAAGACTTAAACCTTGCCCATGTTATAAATAGGACCTGCTGGAGAGAAAGATATGTATCCCAGAGACTACCCCATCTCTGGAAAAGGCTCCCCATCCATGTAATGCAGAGTTCCTCCCTAACCCAATTCATGTGTAACTTGGACACCCAGATGTAAATGTTTCTTGTAATGACTTCCTTGGACCTAGATGACATACTTTTGTTTATAAGTTGCGCAACATAGAATGATTCCCTCACTACTGTAGACCCATTATGGTCAACAGATAGATTAACTGCCTATGTGTGTCCCTAAGTCCGTGACTACAGGGTCAACTGTAAAGGGTGCATTGTCAATATGACAGTTACCAGGGGTAGATGACTTCCCAAAAGATAATGTTATGCATTTATTGGCATTAACTTTTAGTCCATGGCTCTGACTTCAGTTCTTTGTCTGTGTCAGCCCTTCCTGAAGAACATTTGTGACGGTGTGGGATTCAATGACAGCACTTAATTTGTAAACATCTGCAAATTTAGTCAGCTAGAGACCATTGACATTGACTTCAGAGAAGTCATTTAGGAGCTGCCTCTCTCCATCAGTAGTACAAGGGGTATATTTCAACACATTTTCCATTACTGTCTTTGTACTCTTGACTTCATCCATGCAGAACACAAACAAGGCTGTTTCCATTATAGAACATGTAACAGAACAAGGCCAAACTATAATATCCTTTTGTTTCGTAAAAAAATAGCACTGTGAGCTTTATCTAGCTTGTATCATACAGTTACTATTCCCATGCATTTCAGAATATAAACTTTTTTCTGATCTGAAATACAGAAATCCATCTTGTCAATTGTAATGTATGAAATAATTCTATTAGAGTAAATCCATTCATACTTTTTTTGATATTTCAATATTATATTCAACATTACTGATAAAAAATGAATGGATGGTGCAAAAATAAACTGATAAACAAAATGCAGGCACCAAAGTCTCAGCGCAAGTACCACAATTAGGGCTGCAAAATATAAGTAGTAGACCACCACACGAGGAATGTTCCAAATAGCAGCAGCACTTTAATGATAATCCAAAACAGCAGCAACAATACGTAGGAACAGATACACCACACGTTTCGTCCAAAACTTCATCAGAATGACTACACACCCAAAAGTAACATTTAAATACACTAATTAAATTCAAACTGACCAATAAGAATCATTTACTTTGAATATATTAATTAATTACAAAATATATATATATTTAAAATCAAGGTAATAAATAATCATATTTGAAAGTGTTAAAATCTTTAAAATCATTACAACTTATTTTGTACAATACACATAAAATCCTCATAAATACATTAAAAATACATTGAAAATTTTTGAGTTTATTTAAATGAATTAAATGAAGGTTTATATGAATACTGGTGCATATTGTAATGTTAACTAGTTACACAATGCCCTCTAGTGGTAAAAGTGTATAATGTAAATGATGGACTTAAATAACTTAAAAACTTTTTATATAAAGTTTTAAAACAGTTTTAAAAAAGTTTTCAAAAAGAACTTTTAGCTACTAAATACACATTTAAAATTAAAGTTTCGCTGATCTCATTTTCAACACAGGTGCCAAAGTAATCATGTCATTTATACCTGGGAATTTATTTGACTCTAAAACAATTTGCCAGTATAATTCCCTGTATGTAAACAAAGTTTCCCAACAACCTCCCCTAGGATCTGGTGGTACAACTTCTAAAACAAAGAAATTAAAATAAGCCCCATCACAGACCAAGGTGTGCTTAAATAAAGAATTTGTGTCTCGCTTGGTCCTGATATCATACAGGTGCTCATAGATTCTCTGTTTCATTTTTCTTTCACTTTTGCCAACATAAAATGCTTCGCATTTTCCACATAATGCAATATATATAATACCTTTAGTGTTGCAGTTTGCAAAAGAGTGTAAGGTAAGTGTCTTTTTACGGGCTACCAAAAAATGTGTGTTACAAATCTTCAAGTTCTTACAGTACCCACAAGCTCCACATTTAAAGACACTGTGTTTTTTCTTTTTATTTTCCTCACATCCCTTTGCATAACTAATCTTTTCTAGGATTCCTTTGATGTTGCAACCTCTTTTGTAAGTGTATTTTATTTCTTTGTCAAAAATGTAACCCAAATCAGATATTTTTGCAAAGTTGTTCCATTCCCTATCTACAATCTTTCCAACCTTATTAGTCTGTCCATCATAGGTTAAAATAAGGCCCGAGGGATATCCCTCTTTAGGAATGTTGTTTTTGTTGATCTTACCATTAATTTCATTTAAATCTTTGCCTATTATAGGTGCGAATCTCCCCTTTCTTCCTTCTAATACCTCATGCAATGTCTGGTCAATCAGTTCTATAGGATAACCCCTATCCATAAACATAGACTTCAAGTTTTCACATTCTTTTGTAAACAAAAGGTCATCAGAAGTCATTCTACATATTCTCACTGCTTGTCCTTTTAAAACACTTCTTTTCTGATAAAATGGGTGAGAACTTGAGAAGTGTAAGTAGGTGTTGGAGAAAGTTTTCTTCCTGTACACACTTGACACAAAGCACTGACCATTTTTCTCCAAAAATACATCTAAATAATTCACCTTGGTAATGGAGAAATACCTTGTAAATTTTAGGAAGTTTGTAGTACTATTTATATAATCAACAAACAGCTCAAACTCATCAGAAGTGCCCTTCCACAGAAAACATAAATCATCCAGGAACCTAACATATAATGTCCACTTGTTTTCAAACCTTGGTATCAAAACATATTTATTCTCCCAATAAGCCATAATAATGTTGGCATAAGTTGGTGCACAATGTGCTCCCATCGCCACCCCCTTGGTTTGCCTGTAATATTCTCCTTCAAAAAATAAAAAGTTGTTTTTCAATACTATTTCCATTAAAATTAAAATAGTTCTGAATTTGTTGTGGGAGATTCTTTTGAGGGGTAATAACATTTCTTCAAACCACGCTAAACCAGTGTCATGGGGTATGTTGGTGAATAGTACTTGCGCTGAGACTTTGGTGCCTGCATTTTGTTTATCATTATATTCAACATTAAGTGGTACTATAGGCAGACCAACCATTGGGGATGGTGGTGTGGCACCCCATCTGGCCTCAGCTGCCCTCTTCATGAAAGTTCAGTTTGGTTATATTGCATTTATCTAATGGCTGGTACACATTTTAACAAGTGGAACAGTTATGCATTTTAAGAAATGGTCACATTGGCTCTGTGTCTGTGTTTTTTATGGATACCCTCTCCTCTTTGACATCTCTTTCTTGAATGTCAAAGCTAATGGTCAAAGACCTCTGGCTAACCAGACGGTTGCAAACTGGGAGCAGTCATTCAATCCCCCAAGATGAGAATACCCTTCATGAAGGTCTAATATAGATAAACGCTTAGTGCCAAACCCATAGCTTAAAACTCAATACCAAGAAATTCTTTATAGAACTTTTTGGGAAGTCTGCCACCCCAGGTAACTATGTTGTCAATAAAATACCTTTAAAAGTTGATTCACCAGTGGATCTGCAAACTCATGTAGATAGAAACCTAGCCTTCAACCAGCATGTGTCCAAGATAGTAAGAAAATCCTTCTGTGTTGCTCAACTTTTAATAAAGGGCATGGCATTAAGCTCCAGAAAGTCATCATACCACTGTACTTGGCCCTCATCAGACCCATCATAGAGTATAATGTCCCCTTCAGTATGTACCTGACCAGACACTTGGAGCAACAGGAACGTACATAAGGTTCCTTACAAAAAGAATACAGAGAGTAAATACACTGGGCCGGATTCACGATGGCTTGCACGGAGTCTAAGAGTAGAGTAAGACTCCATGCAGCCATCATGTCCGACGAGCGATCCAGGAACAGCCTGCAGGGGCGTGCAAGAGAGCTCCTAAAACGGCTCTTGCACGGACAGGGCTGGGATATGCAAATTACCTCAATTGAGGTGAAATGCATGCAAATGAGGTAGATTTGCAATTCAGGAAGCCCGACCCTGTCTGAGTAAGAGCAGTGTTATTTGCAGAAATATACTCAGGTGACAACTGAGTACTGTTCTGCAAATAGCAAAACGGAGCCGTGACAGCTCCAAATAAAGGTTGCATCCAGTGCAGGAAGCATGCCAATGGCCAAATATACGGACATTGGAAATGTTTCCTGATGCAATATGAAAATAAAAATAATTATTTTTTTTCTCCGATTTCCGATGTTTAAGCATAGCGCAGCGCCGCGCAAACAGGCTGCACTCTAAAACCCAGAAAACTAAAATTTAAAACCCACAAATGTGGATCTTATTTAAATTGTTAATGTACAATGCAAGGGAATGGCAGGCTGAAAACAACATGGCCACCGAGTAAAGGTTGCTAAGGGGGAAAGCTCAGTCTAAGAGATGTAACCAAGCATTAGTAGGCAATCCTATGTAAATGAGGGTTAGGATAGTGAATCGCAAGTTTACATAGCAAATGAGCACAGTCAGTGGAGTGTAGGAGTAGGATAAGGGGAGTAACAGAGTAGAAGATAGGTGACATCACGAGGGGGGTATGTATAAAAGAAGTGAAGCTCATTGGAGCAGAGTGGCATGTGTCTGCTGTCATTTACACATCATGGCAAGAGGTGTGTCAACAGGTAGGCTAGGGAAAGGCAAGAAATGGAAGGTGTATGCCGTGGATAACACTAAAGTTTCTTGCTGAGCGTGCATGCACAAACCCGAGTAAGACAGAGTGTGCGCACGTTTAAGCCGGAGTAAGCATGTATAAGGCTGTTTAAAGAGTTGCAAGCGCACATTTTAACCCGAATAAGCAAGTTTTAGTCTGTGTAAGCATGTGTGCGCGCGTGTTAGCTGCTGTGCGCATGTTTGCGCTTGTGTGCACGGCGCTCCTCCCTGAGGAAAGAGAAAGGAAAAAGGAAGCACAACAAATAGTAGGAAGCTACCAGAGAGTACTAGCAGAGCTAGCAGGTGAAAACAATCAGAATCATGCAATTACACAGGCAGTACACTAGCCCAGCCTAGCCTAGCACTTAAAACTCTGCAAACAACAGTCCATTATGTTTCACACAACAGACACTGCAGTAAGCTAATAAAAGTGAAAACTGAAAAAGCTTTACTGAGACAAAGAAATGTTAGGGGCTGCCATTGCTGTTATAAGGCAACATATGCAACATGCTGAGCTGGTGACAATGGAAATGCTGCTGGACAACCCACAGTGAGGAGACAGAGAAGAGTGTACAGGCCCAGGGTAAGCTACCAGGGGCTGCATGAGCTGGAGATAGTGGAGCACTATAGAGTGAACAGAGACCTACTGCAGCAAATTGTTGAGCTGTGCAGGCCACGCCTCACACACAGAACCAACAGAGGGGAACCCATCCCAGTGGAAACCAAGGTATGTGTTGGCCTAAGAATATTAGCAACAGATACCTTCCAGAGACCAACTGGTGATATGATGGGGATATCACAGGCATCAGTATCCAGGGTACTGCACCAGTTCCTGGATGCCATGTCAGCACATGTCGGTGATCATGTATATTTCCCCAATTAACATGAGGTATTGGCCAGCAGTATGCGTCTCTTCCAGCAAATAGCTGAATACCCTGAGGTAGTGGGTGCAACAGACTGCATGCACATACGCATCAAAGCACCCAGCCGGCGAGCGGGGTAGGGTCTACTTCAACTGCAAGGGCTTCCCCTCCATCAACTGCCAGGTAGTGTGTGATGCCCAGGGCATAATACTGAATGTGTGTGCAGGCTGCCCTGGAAGCTACCATGATTCCCATAGCTGGCATCTGATGCAGCTGTACCAGACATTTGCCAATGGGGACATCCCATATGGTCATCTAGTGGGGGATGATGGCTATGCACTGGAGCCGTGGCTGATGACAAACATCAGAAATGCACACACACCTGAACAGGAACGCCATAATGAGGCACACGCACAAACACATAATGTAATAGAGCATGTGTTTGGTCTGCTCAAGTCACGGTTCCGGTGCCTGGACACATCTGGTGGAGCCTTGCAGTACTCACCAACTATATGTACCCAAATTGTCATGGTATGTGCTATGCTACATAATATGATACTGTGAAAACAGCTGCAGCAGGACCAGCATAGGCCTGGGCCAAACAGCCCTCCACCATTGCCAAGGCCATTACAGGCAGAGCGTGACTCAGAGGAGGAACAACCTGAGCCTGCCCCAGTAGGCAGAAGGAGGCATGCCCAGTATGCTTTAGCCTTGGCAAAGAGGCAATGCATAGCACATACACTGGCTCAGTACGAACTCTGGAAATTATACCTCTCTCTGACTCGCACATATAGTAAAAGGGATGGCTAAGTTGACACTACCTGCTTTCAAACATGTACAGGGAGTGTAGTATGTGCATCCGACATAGGCAGCCCTGCAGCACCACCTAAGGCATGATTGCCATGTGTTAAGCAATATAAAGCAGTGCTAAACAGCATTTACCACTATGTAGTATATGCAAACAAAATCGCACACACCAACTAGCACAACTGTCGTCAATGTTGAGTAATATTGGGCAACGTCCAGCAATGTTTGTAAATATTGAACAATGTCGGACAAGCCTGGTCTAAGTAGGGCATAGCTGAACAAAAGCAAACATGCTCATATTTGCTTAACTGGCCCTTAAGCAGTCTGGTCTGCTCAGTATGAAAATATAAAGCAGTGAGGGGCTTTGAACCCAGGACACTGTGCACTATAGTCAAAGTACTGAACCACTAAACCATGACAGTATTGCAGTGGTCAGCCTGTATGAAGGAATGTTGATAAGTCTATCTAAAGTATCTCATGGAAACCCTGCAGGCACAGCATAATCCCTGTCGAGTTATGACACAAAGGTGAGTCCTGCAGAAAGAACAGAACCTGGCTTCCAACACACACAGTATAAATGTTAATATTGGTCATGTTCACACACATCAACAAATGTAGTGGACCGCAGATAGCAACATACTGAAAGGTCACACCGGGCAAGCTCACACACTTGAATAAATGAGACAAATGTCAAGCAACAAAACACGGAAAGCCTGAACTGGGCATGCTCATACACTTAGGCCATGTCTGAGTACAGAAGTGGGACACGCATATCTGGCAGTTGCATGTGTTAACCCAGGAACCTGTCACTATCCAGCAATCCGCCCTGTGCACACAGTTCAGACACATCTATAATATAGTGGAACCCTGTCATAATCAATTACGTTCTGCAGATACCGACATTGTTCATAGAAACTGGTAAAGCAAAGACAATAAAGACCTGCAAACAGTATCAGCAATAAACATGGTGCATCCTGAACATTAGCATAGGTTCAGAGGTCGATACTAGGCTATCTGCCCTAGGGCATGTACAAGCCTAGCCAGAGTGTGTTTGGCATTCGCAACCCTGTCAGATTACTACACTGTGTGTGTGAATAGTAGGTCACACAAGATAGCCCATGTACATTTAGGCTAGTGTGCCTCTGTCTAGCAGGGACACAGAAGATATCCCAGGGGTAAACATACGATCACCCATACAGTCGTCAAGATGTTTCCTGTAGGTGGTCAGTTGGTGGCTCTGCCTATGTGAAACTGGGATTACAATCTGGAGTGAGTGGAGCCTCTGGGATAAGAATCTGTCCCTCCAGCATGTCCTATTAACATCTGTGCTGAGGTATACGTCCCTGGAGTGTGTAGCTCCAAGGGAGTCGGATATCCTGAGGTGGAGCATGTCCAGTAATTCTGGGTTGGGTATATCTGTAAACAACAGGCACACATCATATCCGAGTAGGTGGTAAGTGACTGAGTAGAGCTGGAGTTACTGCATCCGAACTGTGCAGGGCATCTGTGTGAGTCCCTAGATCTGCTTGGTGAGGAACCTCTGTGGCCAGTACAGTTGCTGCAGGTGTCGGGTAAGGTACACCACAAATGTGGCATTGTAACCAAGCATGGTTGTGATGAGTACAGGGGCACAATGACCTCACTCAATCTAGATGTGAAACCATATGGGATAAGGTGGCCCACATAGAAGGTGTGTCCAACCACTTTGGCAACGTGAATGTCAAAGGCGACAGTACGAACAAGTCATGTCCCCAAACACCTAACAACTCCTACCGTATGTAATGGAGTACTACCTATGTGGTAATGTGTGGGCATGTTGTTATTCCCAAAGGGGATGACTACGCAACTAATGGCATTTAGCTGTAGGCCATGGCTCAGGCACCAATCATCCATCTCTGTGAGACCCTGTTTGAGTATGCATGTGGCAGCTGGAGAGTTGATCATGGCACCCAGTTTGCAGTCAAGTGCAAACATGTTCAGCCATATTCCCCCTGTGGTAGTCTGTATGTCAGACAAATATATACTGAACAAGAGAGGTCCCAGGACCAAGCCGTGTGGAATGCCACATGTAACTGGTGTATAGTCAGACATGGCACCTGCTATTCTGACCATGTGGGTGCTATCCCTGATCCAGGTAGCAATCCATCGTGTGAGATATGTGTTCATATCGACGCTGGCGAGCCTATGCTTAATGGCCCAGTGGGTTATTGTGTTGAAGGGTTTTGCAAGGTTCAGGTAGGCTGTGTGGACAACCGTCCCTATGTCGATGGACCTGTTAACCGTTTAAAGAATACAAACAGGTTCAAGAGGCAAGATCTGCCCACAACAATGCTGAAATGTCTAGGACACAGTGTCTATAGGTTCCCGATGTCTATGCGTATGAGTCCCATGACAATACGCTCCATAGCTTTGCAGAACAGGCTAGTAGGCTTATAGGGCAATATTGTCTGTGATCCGTTGTGGCACCAACTCTGTGGAGTGGGACCACTGTCGCTGTATGCCATTCCTTGGGTACATATCCTGTAGTAACTCTGATACTGAATAGTGATGTAATGTGAGGGTTACGTCTGTCATGAAGCTCGTGTAAGATGCAGGCCGGGACACCGTCTGGTCCCATTGATACTGTGAGGTACGCTTTGGGGATGGCAGCACTCACCTGTTACTGTGTGTTGTCAGGGAGGTTATACTCTGTTGGGATGGATAGTTGCTCCTTAGGGGGGATGGGGGGAGACATCTGCACTGAACCTGTTTGCCAGGATGTTGACAATGCCAGTGGGTTCAGGGTATGTTTAGTCAGTATGCAGTAACTCACAGCATATCAGTGAGTATCCACCCAGGTTCCTGACATAACTGAAGAAGGCCGTGTGATAGTCCTACATGTCTGGTGCAATTGTCCGGTAGAAGCGGCCCTTAGAAAAGTTCATGAGTGATCGTAGCTGTCTGCTAGTACAGATCACAGATGCCTTCCCAGTCTGGGATTGTGCTCTATCATGTAGTAGCATCCTCCTGACATTGTACAGCTTATTCATGGCTGGGGTCTACCAGACAGGTCCCCTGCCATTGGAGTAGTGAGTCCTGTTGTTATTTGGGATAGCACAATCCATGCAGTCCACTAGGTGTCCATAGAATGTGTATGCAAAGGATTCAGCAGTGTGAGCCGTATTTGCCACTGTCTCAGGGTCTCTGAAGGATACCACCTTGCTTTGGTGAAGTGAGACATTGGCTCATGAGAAGTTCACCAAGATTACCCAGGATGGGGTGTGGAGAGTATATGTACGTCCAGTGAGATACATGTATGTTCTGACCTTACCAATGAGGGGTATATCGCTGGTGTGGAACATAGAGTCCCCATGTTGGTGATGATCAGGTCCAATATGTATTCCCCCTTGTAGCTGTGATGACTGGTTGTGCCATAGCATATAAGTCTACAAATTGTAGCAACTGTTGGGTGAGGGTGTTGGGGCTTGAGTAGTATCCCCAGTCAATATTTGTGTATATGAAGTCACACAATATAATGGTATTTGTGGAGACCTTCATATTCTCCATAGTTCCCATGAAAGCCGAATGTGGTTCCTGAGTTTGGGAGTGTGTTCTATAGCAGGCAACAAACTGAAAGGCAGTTTTGCACAATGGTAGTTGTATATGTATGGTTTGTGATGCTTTGTGCAGTGCTACTAACCCGGAGGTGAGTGTATCTGTGATGTATATGGATACTCCCCCTATCTGTGTTGTTTGTTCCAAGTCTTATTGTCAGAAAGCATGGTATGAAACATAACCTGGTAGTGCTGGTGTGCATAAGCGAGCCTGAACCAGGCATCTGTTAGTGCACAGATATTGCTATCCTCCATACTGAGGAGAGTCCTGAGTGGCTGCAATATGAGGGTAACACATCTGGTGTTGAGCAGCATTACCCTTAGTTTCATTTAACCTGTAATGTCTATGGAGGTGGGTTTGTCTTTTGAGCCCTGCTTAAAAAAGGCACTATGGTGGTAACAAGAGCCTTAGCCAGCATTCGAAAGTCCAAGGGTGACAGGTGCAAGCTGTCCACAGTGAAGCTACGTGGCATGTTGAGCAAGTCACCACAGGCTGAGAGACACTGTATCCCCTATGAATGAAACAAATTTGTTAGGCAACTGTTAAACGTGATATGTGTGTCTGTATACTGTGACATCATAATTGGTGGGTGTAAGATGCTAGACAAGGTCAGGGTCATACTGGCCTGGGCTACATGATCAGAGTGTTCCTCCATGTATCATGTCATGTGGTCCAGGGAGTAACATCTGAGGTTTTACACACCAGCATGGACAATGATGGTGCCAGTCCTGTACTTGCTTTGGAGTGACCTGACTGCCTGTGTTATGCAGCAGATCCTGGCACCCAACAGACAGCCCAAAGTGACTATTCCCTTGTTAGGGCTGGTGAGTGGTACGTCAGTGTGTCTGACAATAAGTGTCGCCTATTATAAGTGTATTAGGTGTGTTGTTTAGCCCGAAGGGCAGTGACTGTGTGGCACACTGACATTGTGAACTATGTGATATGTGGGTATTGTAGTGGGGTAGCAGTTGTGTGTGTGTGTGTCTGCTTTGGTGGTCTCTGCTGCTTAGGCAGAGTACATTTACAGCATCTGAGTATGTCAATGTGTGATAATGTGGTTTGAGTGCTGTCGCTAGAGGATATGTAAGACTGATATGTGGTGTGTGTGGTTACCTTCACTACCTGATAGACTGTGCCAGTCATGGGTCGAGAGAGTTCAGCTCCCTGTATGTCTATATAGGTGCATCTCACACATATATCTGAGTTTGTCGGGAGGAGGAGAGGGTTGTCTGTGTACATGAGGCAGATGTGACATTGTGTCAATATCACAATGTCCACCAGCTGGACTGGAGAGTACACACGAAACCGACCCCTGGACGTGCCAGGATATTATGATGACATACTCTGTAGCCTGATCAAAAAGGATCAGTAGGGTGTTAAGTGTGTAAAAGACTATAACAGGGATTAGTGCTCATGTTTGTTGGTGTTTTGTAAAGAGTAGCTGAGAAGGAGTCCAGACTGAATCATGACACCTCCTTCAGCTATGTCATAAATAGCAATGTACACCCATATATGTCCTGAGTCAGGGCCAACTGTACCTGACTGACAATGCCGACATCCTGACAGACAGGCCCATATGTACATACCCACCTCCCACTGACAATAGTCCATATCATCATACCAGGAGATATCACATGTAGAATGGATGAGCAGCTACCCCCACTGCCAAAAACATGGCAGCAAGTGGAATACATTGATTTCCAATATGTAAGTCACAAAGAAAGCGGAGTACAGCAGAAGTAAGAACAAAACTCCAAATTTAATTCCAAGAATGTGCACTTATAACATATGGGTGAGCGCTTTCACCATTACAGCTTCTTCAGATCCTTGTATAAAAGTCACAGTAGACCTCCCCTTATATAAGCAGCTCAATTAATCAATTAAAAAATTAATCAATTAAAAACAATTAAAAGCAATGCTGGAGAATTTAAAGAACTCTCCCATATTTAAACATGTTGGTGTAAAATAAGACAAGAATATGTAAAACATACATAATGACCTAAAAACATGTAAATAAACATTTTGATAAGTTAATATTGATAGAATATATACAAATAGATAATAATTCATTTTATGTTCCTGCGTTGTCTCAACTTAGGTTTTATAGAAGCTCTATCATTCAACCCATGCCGCCTATCAGCTTTCAAACGAATGATCCAGTCAGTCTCCTTAGATTCAGGAAGATTCATAGTATTATCACCCCTCTTGTTCACAGCAATTATCTCTAGGACCCGGAACAAAAAAGTACGATTATTGTCATTGGTGGTTATATGTTTTGCTAAGGCATTGTGTAAGGTACCCTTTCTCATGTGGTAAATATGCTCTCTCATTCTATCCCTTAACGGCCGGTTAGTTTTACCAACATAGAAACTCGGGCATGCCTGACAAGTAGCTAGGTACACCACATTAGGTGTCATACAATCTGCATCTGCCTTGATAGAGAAAATGGTGTGTAAATCCGGGTGTATAAACACCTCACTACTATCAATAAATGAACAAAAGTTGCAGTGACCACAGGGTTTAGTGTGACCAATGTTCTTCATATTCCTATCATGTCTGGGGTGACAAAGCAATCGCTTTAGGTTGCTCTTATTCCGAAATAGGAAACTTGGTGTCTCCCCCACAATGCGTTTCAAGTCATCATCAACCAGGAGAATATCCCAATGTTTGCTAATAATTTCCTTTAACTGATGTTGATCAGAAGTATACAGAGTAGAAAATTTAATAGATCTATTTAACATATGATCTCCAACGGTTTGATCTTGGACCCTGGGTCCAAAGTATGGTGCACCTGAAGTGGTGCGTGACATGTATGCTTCCTCCATGTATGGTATAATCTCATTGTCCTTGTATCCCCGGGTCAGTAATCTATTTCTCAGATTGTCTAATTCTGAGATAAACATCCTGTTCAGTGGGGTTCAATCTCGAGGCTCTAATGGCCTGTCCTTTCATTATATTCTTAAAAACAAATTGTGGGTGCATACTGGACCTTAATAACAAGGAATTGCAGTGACATGCCTTGCGGTAGACCCCTGTGTTTATCATATCATCTGTTAATCTCTCAATATATAAGTCTAAAAAATCAATTCTATGTGTGGAAAAATACATGGTAGAAGTAAGGAATGTAGTTAAGTCATTCATAATGGATAACATTGATTCCAGCTGTTCTGATGTTCCATTCCAAAGAACAAAAAGGTCATCAACAAACCTTCTATAGAACACCACATGTTCACAGAAAAGTGCATTCTTAAATAAAACATGTTCCTCCCAATGTGCAAGGAACATGTTGGCGTAGCTATTTGCACATGGAGTGCCCATAGCTACGCCATCACGCTGTTTATAAATCTGGTCTTGGAACATGAATAAGTTGTTCTCCAAGACCAGTTCTAGAAAATGAACTATAAAGTCTATCAATACTGCAGTGTAAGTACTGTGTGCTTTCAGATAATTCAACACATAATCAAGTCCTATATCATTAGGTATTACAGTAAATAGAGATTGAATATCAAAAGTCACAAATGTACAACTAGAGATTCTATCATGGTGTCCAATACATTCATACAGATCAATCAAAAATTGCTTGGATTCCTTCAAGACTGTAACATTGTCATTCAATACACATCTCAGATGTTTCTCCACAAAAACTGAAAGATGTTCAGTTACCCAACCACAGCCAGAAACTATGGGTCTCATGGGTGGGTTCTTCATATATTTGTGTACCTTGGGGAGACCTTGTATAATCGGTAAAGTGGGTGTATGAATCATAAGGTATCCATATAGCTCCTTATTTATTAAATTACTTCTAAGAATGTCATAAAGCGTGTCATGAATATATCTGACAACAGAGTGAACCTGTTCCGTAGAAGTAGGTTCATAGAACCTGTCCTGTAACATGGAGGACATAGCCTCCGTATAAAATGACATATCCAGGACTACAACTTTCCCACCTTTATCAGCTGGTCTAATTATAATGGTAGGATCATTCTGCAATTTCCTCAAACACTGACGTTCCCGAAAGCTTAAATTGTCCCGCCTCTTCTGTTTATGGGGTCCCAATGGAGTATTATAGTAACTATATAAATCCTCCTCTGTTAACTTAAAGAATGCTTCAACTAATGGGTGGTGAGTTGGTACAAAATCACTTAAATTCTTAAAAGCAAACTTCCTGCTCTGTGCTGATTCTTTCTCAGAATCATTATAAATGAATCTAAGCATTACATTCCTACAAAAAAGTTTTAAGTCCACCATTGTATCAGTCAATTTGCTCTGACTTTTAGGAATAAAATTCAAACCTTTGTTTAATAAACTGGTATCATCATCTGTTAGAGTAATGTTGGACAAATTGTAAATTAATGCTTGTTGTTCCACATTCTCTTTAAAGTCTGATGGGGCATAAAATTCCCTAATAATTTCCTCTTCTGTCTGCCCCTGCTTATGGAGCGAGGTCTGCGAGGGCCTTTCTCCATGCGCACTGGCAGAGGAAAAGTCAAATCCAAACTTGAGAGATTGCTAGAATCAGTCAAAGTAGTAGTTTTCTTAGGTTTGACAACAGGTTCTGATCCTTCTTTTGTAGAAACAGGTCTATTCTTAACCACATGTACTTCAGGATATAAGTTGTTTCTAGTACATGTACTGGGATGTACAATGTGAATAACATCCACAGAGTCCTTGCAATTGTCTGTGGTAGTCCCAGCAACAGGTGGTATTTCTTCCAGAATACATGCATCATTACTGATGGTAACCCCCCCAGTACAAACTTGGGCAGAGTCAATCTCCACAGGAGTAATGCTGTTGTGTCCATTCAATTCAACACCCACATTCATGCCATTTGTTACACTGTTACTTGTAACATCGTTGATAAAATTAAAGTGTGTAGATTCCTTGACTTTCCTAGGAGGCATGGGGGTAGAAGGATCCCTATGCATCTGAAACGTTGTAGAGGAATCCTGCCCTGTTCTGGGCCATAGGAATACATTGCCCAATTTGAAATCATTAATATCCCTGGTGGCTTTGTGTTTTTTCTGCTGTAAAAGTTTTCTTTCATACGCTAGCACACAATCTAGCAAGTTCTCAAACAAGGGTGCAACCACCTTGTCTGAAAAGTTACTGAAAAGCTCCAGCTGTTTCCGCTTTATATTATCTGTTAACCTAACCTCCTCAGGGAGGAAAAAGTCAATTAATAGTTGCAGATACTTGCGACTCACCTCAATGTTCAAGCGTTGCCATTTCGCAAGTAAATCTGGATGTTCCTTGCCTTGATTTGGCATATTAAGAACCCTTAAACCTCGTGGAATAATATGTTGTTCTAGGCAGAACTGGAAGTGTATCCGCTGTGTCTGTAAGCATTTAAACCTCATAAAATCCTTCTCCATGCTATCCAAAACATGTATGTATTCTGGAAGAAATACCACCTGTTGCTGGGACTACCACAGACAATTGCAAGGACTCTGTGGATGTTATTCACATTGTACATCCCAGTACATGTACTAGAAACAACTTATATCCTGAAGTACATGTGGTTAAGAATAGACCTGTTTCTACAAAAGAAGGATCAGAACCTGTTGTCAAACCTAAGAAAACTACTACTTTGACTGATTCTAGCAATCTCTCAAGTTTGGATTTGACTTTTCCTCTGCCAGTGCACATGGAGAAAAGTCCTCACTCCATGAGCAGGGGCAGACAGAAGAGGAAATTATCAGGGGATTTTATGCCCCATCAGACTTTAAAGAGAATGTGGAACAACAAGCGTTAATTTACAATTTGTCCCACGTTACTCTAACAGATGATGATACCAGTTTATTAAACAAAGGTTTGAATTTTATTCCTAAAAGTCAGAGCAAATTGACTGGTACAATGGTGGACTTAAAACTTTTTTCTAGGAATGTAATGCTTAGATTCATTTATAATGATTCTGAGAAAGAATCAGCACAGAGCAGGAAGTTTGCTTTTAAGAATTTAAGTGATTTTGTACCAACTCACCACCCATTAGTTGAAGCATTCCTTAAGTTAACAGAGGAGGAATTATATAGTTACTATAATACTCCATTGGGACCCTATAAACAGAAGAGGCGGGACAATTTAAGCTTTCGGGAACGTCAGTGTTTGAGGAAATTGCAGAATGATCCTACCATTATAATTAGACCAGCTGATAAAGGTGGGAAAGTTGTAGTCCTGGATATGTCATTTTATACGGAGGCTATGTCCTCCATGTTACAGGACAGGTTCTATGAACCTACTTCTACGGAACAGGTTCACTCTGTTGTCAGATATATTCATGACACGCTTTATGACATTCTTAGAAGTAATTTAATAAATAAGGAGCTATATGGATACCTTATGATTTATACACCCACTATACCGATTATACAAGGTCTCCCAAGGTACACAAAATATGAAGAACCCACCCATGAGACCCATAGTTTCTGGCGTGGTTGGGTAACTGAACATCTTTCAGTTTTGTGGAGAAACATCTGAGATGTGTATTGAATGACAATGTTACAGTCTTGAAGGATTCCAAGCAATTTTTGATTGATCTGTATGAATGTATTGGACACCATAATAGAATCTCTAGTTGTACTTTTGTGACTTTTGATATTCAATCTCTATTTACTGTAATACCTAATGATATAGGACTTGATTATGTGTTGAATTATCTGAAAGCACACAGTACTTACACTGCAGTATTGATAGACCTTATAGTTCATTTTCTAGAACTGGTCTTGGAGAACAACTTATTCATTTCCAAGACCAGATCTATTAACAGCGTGATGGCGTAGCTATGGGCACTCCATGTGCAAATAGCTACGCCAACATGTTCCTTGCACATTGGGAGGAACATGTTTTATTTAAGAATGCACTTTTCTGTGAACATGTGGTGTTCTATAGAAGGTTGGTTGATGACCTTTTTGTTCTTTGGAATGGAACATCAGAACAGCTGGAATCAATGTTATCCATTATGAATGACTTAACTACATTCCTTACTTTTACCATGAATTATTCTACACATAGAATTGATTTTTTAGACTTATATATTGAGAAATTAACAGATGATAAGATGATATGATAAACACGGGGGTCTACCGCAAGACATGTTACTGCAATTCCTTGTTATTAAGGTCCAGTATGCACCCACAATTTGTTTTTAAGAATATAATGAAAGGACAGGCCATTAGAGCCTCGAGATTGAACCCCAATGAACAGGGGGTTATCTCAGAATTAGACAATCTGAGAAATAGATTACTGACCCGGGGATACAAGGACAATGAGATTATACCATACATGGAGGAAGCATACATGTCACGCACCACTTCAGGTGCACCATACTTTGGACCCAGGGTCCAAGATCAAACCGTTGGAGATCATATGTTAAATAGATCTATTAAATTTTCTACTCTGTATACTTCTGATCAACATCAGTTAAAGGAAATTATTAGCAAACATTGGGATATTCTCCTGGTTGATGATGACTTGAAATGCATTGTGGGGGAAACACCAAGTTTCCTATTTCGGAATAAGAGCAACCTAAAGCGATTGCTTTGTCACCCCAGACATGATAGGAATATGAAGAACATTGGTCACACTAAACCCTGTGGTCACTGCAACTTTTGTTCATTTATTGATAGTAGTGAGGTGTTTATACACCCAGATTTACACACCATTTTCTCTATCAAGGCAGATGCAGATTGTATGACACCTAATGTGGTGTACCTAGCTACTTGTCAGGCATGCCCGAGTTTCTATGTTGGTAAAACTAACCGGCCGTTAAGGGATAGAATGAGAGAGCATATTTACCACATGAGAAAGGGCACTTTACACAATGCCTTAGCAAAACATATAACCACCAATGACAATAATCATACTTTTTTGTTCCGGGTCCTAGAGATAATTGCTGTGAACAAGAGGGGTGATAATACTATGAATCTTACTGAATCTAAGGAGACTGACTGGATCATTCGTTTGAAAGCTGATAGGCGGCATGGGTTGAATGATAGAGCTTCTATAAAACCTAAGTTGAGACAACGCAGGAACATAAAATGAATTATTATCTATTTGTATATAGTCTATCAATATTAACTTATCAGAATCTTTATTTACATGTTTTTAGGTCATTGTGTATGTTTTACATATTCTTGTCTTATTTTACACCAACATGTTTAAATATGGGAGAGTTCTTTAAATTCTCCAGCATTGCTTTTAATTGTTTTTAATTGATTAATTTTTTAATTGATTAATTGAGCTGCTTATATAAGGGGAGGTCTACTGTGACTTTTATACAAGGATCTGAAGAAGCTGTAATGGTGAAAGTGCTCATCCGTATGTTATAAGTGCACATTCTTGGAATTAAATTTGGAGTTTTGTTCTTACTTCTGCTGTACTCCGCCTTCTTTGTGACTTACATTATATCTACTCTACGGAACTACAGTGTTTGCTTGCTGAGCAGTGGATTTTATTTTATTTTATTTTGATTCCCAATATGTGTCATGCACAAACTACAGAACAAACAGATCCTGCACCTGAACTGTCAGCTGAGCCTCACCCCCTACACAGGATGTGGAACCGTTGAATGTGTCACAGCTACATATGGCACTCCCCACAAGTGTTGGTGCACACCACACCATGAGAAGTCAAGTCCAGTACGCCTATGAAGTCTGATCTTCAAGGTCATGGAGTCCATCATGGTTGCAGTCATAAACAGAGCTATTGGAAGCTGACATACACACAACCCTACCAACTGTGGTATGTTCATGTGTGGATCATGGTTCCCAAACATGCTAGACTGTTTGCAAGGCAGCCACCCGGGACATACATCAATGAACACATCTACACATGTGTCACATAGACTTTGAATAGCCCTTTATCAACATCCCAGACACATGTAATATCCATAAAACCAACAAGCTGTGCATAAATATGTGTTGACATATGACGGAATGTCAATGTGTCCACAGATAGATCACACAAGGTAAGGATTATGAGGTCTTGTTCAAGCTGCTGACCCACATGGACCATTCCTGGAATGGGATAAAACAAAGTGTACACACATCACCATGTCCAGTCTGATGATGTCACCATCCTATAAGTACAGCAGGAGAAGCGAAACCAGCCAGTAAAGAAAATAGCACGCCGTGTTAATGTGTCTCTCTCTAGTATCATAACATAGTTAGGTAGGGGTTTGAATCCTGCAAACAGTGTGAGTGTGGGGGGTATGTGTGCAGTTTCCTTTGAAAGGTGCTCCCTTTTTGGAGACTTGGAAAACTCACTAAAAGAGGTACATTCCTCTTTGGAAAGTCTGATGATGTCACCATCCTACAAATACAGCAGGAGAAGGGTACCCAGCCAAAAAAACAAATAGCGTGCCATGTTAATGCGTCTCTCTCTTGTATCATAACATAGTTAGGTAGGGGTTTGAATCCTGCAAACAGTGTGTGTATGTGGGGGGGTGTGTATGTGTGCAGTTTCCTTTGAGAGGTGTTCCCTTTTTGGAGACTGGAAAAAAGAGGTACATTCCTCTTTGGAAAGTCTGATGATGTCACCATCCTACAAATGCATCAGGAGAATAAAAACCAGCCAGTAATGCAAATAGTGTGCTGTGTTAATGCATCTCTCTCTAGTATTATAACATAGTTAGGAAGGGGTTTGAATCCTGCAAACAGTGTGTGTATGTGTGCAGTTTACTTTGAGAGGTGTTCTCTTTTTGGAGACTGGGAAACCTCACTAAAAGAGGTACATTCCTCTTTGGAAAGACTGATGATGTCACCATCCTACAAATACAGCCAGAGAAGGGAAACCACCCAGAAAAACAAATAGAGCGCCGTGTTAATGCATCGCTCTCTAGTATCATAACATAGTTAGGTGGGGGTTTGGATCCTGCAAATGCTGTATGTGTGCAATTGTCTTTGAAAGGAATGCCCTTTTTGGAGACTGGGAAAACTCACTAAAAGAGGTAAATTCCTCTTTGGAAAAACTGATGATGTCACCATCCTACAAATACAGACGGAGAAGGGAAACCACCCAGTAAAGCAAATAGTGTGCCATGTTAATGCATCTCTCTCTAGTATCATAACATAGTTAGATAGGGGTTTGAATCCTACAAATGCTGACTGTGTGTGTGTCACTGTTGGTCAATGCGGTGTGGGTTTTGCTTTTACTATGGTATGACATATTATGATTACAACAGTAAGTGCATTGCACACATCAGGGTCCAAGATCAAACCGTTGGAGATCATATGTTAAATAGATCTATTAAATTTTCTACTCTGTATACTTCTGATCAACATCAGTTAAAGGAAATTATTAGCAAACATTGGGATATTCTCCTGGTTGATGATGACTTGAAATGCATTGTGGGGGAAACACATAGGTGTGAAGCCTGCATACTACATGAATACATTTGTTTCCATTGACAGGTTATGCCGCTGCTTCTCAAATCGTAGGTCACATATGTATGTATGTGACAAGGCCGTCCGCTGTCATGTTCTTTGGCCAAGGTCATCTGTGGCACACACACCCATGACAGTTACTTAAGAGTAGTGAGAGTGAGAGTATATGCCTGGGGTATATGTCAGACATGTTCATACACAACAACGACTGCCAATAATGGACAGTCTTTATAGGTGTACGACTGCCTTGTGGATATGCATTCAGGCCTCTAATGTCTTATGTGATACATCTTGGGAATCCACAATACCTATGGATATGTGGATACCAAGGGACACATGACATAACATGAGGCTGTATGTACACATTGGTACCCAACATACATGTTGAGGGCTACCACCTGTGTGGTGCTGATGGGATAGTATGCATAGTACATGAGGATGACTATGCCATAGTCGGCTTACTGCTATACAGCATGTATCAGACAACAGGTATCTGTCTGTATGATACCCTTGTGTAGGATATGCGTCCCATCCAGGGAATGCATTGTAGGCCAATGCATGCATTTCCAGATTTGGATGGACACATCCCTAGTGTGTTTGCATGTATCTAAGGGGGCTATATGCCAAAGAGGTGTGGTCATAGGAATGGGTGGCGGTCATTACCACTGGTTAGTGTTATAGTGTAGCACCGGAAGGATCCAATTGTTACTGAGTTCCCTACGACTGTGTGTCATTTGTCAGGACATCATCCAAGGATTGTTTATAGTCATGCTGTTGAGGTTGTGTATACTACCAGACCGCAAATCATTTGACAGATATTAATGATATCACCCACAACATAGTGTCAACCCATGTCATACACACGTCTACCCATGTTAGTACATAACTGTAGTAAAATGCATACTAGCCATTGAAAGATACTATGAGATGTTAACAATGTGGACGACAGGGTATGTCACACGTCCCATGTGTCCACTATGCACGTACATGCAGACAGTGCGCACCCACCATGTTCACAGATGTACACTTGCTAATCTGTACTGCACACATCACACACGTACTATCCACTCACTAACACATGCTGGAAACACATTACACTTCAGCCAAGTGGCACATGGGTGGACAATACATACTCAGACCTAACAGTGGTGTAAACAATGCTACATTGACAATCAGAGCTTTGATGCATAATGTCTGCTCAGATATACCTACAAGGATGTCGTTACACTTCCTTGTTGACAACTTGCTATTATTGCTACACTGCTATAGTGTCACCCTGTGCATCAGCACCATGTTAGCCTGTTCCTCCATCAATGTTGCAGATGACAGGAGGCAACACAGGTATCATGATATGCACAGGGCATTCTGTTGTTTGCCAGAGCCTGACATTGACCCATCCAATCGACATGTGTATGTGTGTGTGTGTGTGTGTGTGTGTGTGTGTGTGTGTGTGTGTGTGCGCGCGTGAGGGACAGCAGTACAGCATGGGCCAATGTTGATGTAATGTGTGTGTGTATGTGTGAGCCCTAGTTGTTTGGTTAATGTGTGTGTGTGTCTGCATGCACACAGCTCCACCATGTGGCTGCCATATACGGTAGTTTGTGGCACAGCCACAGACTGTACCTGCTAGGCTGTACAGATCACTGTCTCCAGCCACGGACACAGTACCTGTGCCTGGCAGGGGTGCTACGGACAGTATCGGGTACCAACCCTGACTGGGTACTGTCATCAGAGGCAGAGGTGTGATGACTGGACCCATGTCCCTGCTGGGACTGGCCAGAGCCACATGCACCATGGGCGGTCAATGGACAGGCCAGTCCCAACATTGCTGGGGCTGGTACTGCCACTACGGGAGTGGCTGTGAACTGTGGGCCGTCCGCGACCACTGCCAGCTGTTGCTGTTGCTGGCATGCATCCACGTCGACGTCACAACTGTCCCGCATGGTCCTGGCTCATGGAAGACATATTGTGGAGGGCATCTAATGTCTCCCCCCAACATCTATCAATGACCTCGATGTAAGTCTGGATGACACCGGCAAGGTCACGGATGCTGTCATTGATAGTGGTGTAATGTGCCCTCTGCACCCTAAGTCCTTGCCTGGTGTACCGTTCCATACGTGCCTGAGCCTGCATTACAGCCCGGAACATACTGGACATCGTAAGACCTGTGAGGGCATGCCTGCCAGGGGCAATATGACCAGCGGTGCTCCCCCGAGAACCCCTGGACCTCCGCCTTTGTGGTACCATTCCAGGAATATGGCTATGGCTGCTGTGAGGGGATGCAAGTGCCATGAGTTCCGCACTCTCCTGGTCAATGCCAACTGTATGCCATCCCTCACCTATGGTCATTGGTGGTGAGGGATGTATTGACAGTATGAGCGTGCGGATAGATGGGGTTGAATGCTGTGTACTGTCGATTGGCGGACCAATGACAGACCCTGTCAAACCTTCCTGTGCCAAAATACATGTCTCATCATCACCACTATTTGTGGCAGTGGCTTCAGGTTGCCTGCTGCTTTTGCCAACCACTAACACAGCACCTGTGAGAGGAAGACAGGAAACACACTTTACGGTCTGCACATGAACACATGCACACATGTACACATGCACACATGAACACATGCACACATGCACACATGCACACAGGCACACACGAACACATGCACACATGCACACATGAACACATGCACACATGCACACATGAACACATGAACATATGCACACATGCACACATGCACACATGAACACATGCACACATGCACACATGCACACATGCACACGTGAACACATGAACACTAATACACTCCGCACTACAGCACATACACACACACACACACACACACACACACACACACACACACCAGCAATCCAACACATACTCTATAGTGGGTGAAGGTGGGTGTCAGTATCACAAGGTAAACAGTCACCACACACATGTCAGCATGCAAAATATGTGTTGCACAAGACCATGCAGTGCAAGTGTAGATGCCCCTATTTAATGGCAGTATACATGGCTTTGATGCAACTGTGTAGTTGTTCAGTGATTGGCTACACCCTGGAACACAATGTGTACATGGACACAACATTGCTGTGCAGGTATTATCAGCTCTGCAATGCTCTGTGCACCATCACTCACAAGTATACATGCCATGGCTGCATGTGTTATCTGTGTGACACATAGATATCCATGTCTGAGTACAGTGTCTGTGTCCATAGCAGATAATAGTGGGCACGGGTGTAGTACATGCATGCTATGTACACACACGGGATGTGTGGTGCATGTTGATGTGAAGGAATCTCAATGCTCGACATGGCCAGTGTACAGTGGTTATGGTGAGTGTGGGACATATTGCAGATATGTCGGTGCCAGACATGGCATGGCATGCTACATGACTGCAACATTAAACACCACACATACCCAATGTGTGTCAAGTGACCTATACACCCGCTAGCATTCCAAGACATATATGTGACACTTTGTTTGGATGGCGACTACTGTGCATATTGTGTATACTGGCATATGTAAGCACACACACAACATGCTATGCATATTGTGTATAGGTGCATATGTTTGCACACACACAATATTGAGGTGCAAAGCAATGACTGCTATGAGTAGTACTGTCACTGTAACTGGATGGGGTGTAGTACCCTGTGCCATCATCAACATGCATCTTGTAGTCACTCACAGCTACTAATGTGTGCAAGACCACCGCCTAGCATGGTGTACCTGAATTGCAGTGCCGTGGCAACGTTCACAATTACACAGCCACTTTGTACATGGGTGTGTGAGGTGCCCAATAGGGAGCATTGCCTAACATGACTGACTTATGTGTTGCAGAGTGTTGCACAGCCCCATGATAGGCATCTACCCCTGAGGTGCATAATGTGTGTGTGCATGACATGTGGGATACTGAAGTGTGACCTTACAGCAGGTGTGTGGTAATGCCAAATGTAGCATGTTTTCATGTACTGCGTATGATACACGTGTTCTGTTGTGTACAGCTGTAGCAATTATGCATATCCAATGTGCAGTACAGTGTTGCCACAATTGTGTCTGCTGCACTGTGCATTGCATGTGATTGAGGCAGCTACTGACTTTATTGAGATGACTGATGTCTCACAGCATGTATTATGCATAGGTGTGTTACGTGTACATGGCCTACACCTCACCTATGACATGCACATTTCATTACCAATATTAAAGTGTTAACACACTCACCGGCATGTATCGTCTGCCCTGCTGTCACACCAGAGGGACCTACAAGAATATGACACAGTTTGTCAGTGGCCACAACTGTGGCATTGCTACTGTGAGTGCGCTAAACGACAGTGGAACAACAGTCAACAGTCACAGGTGTACAGATACTATTCGAAATATCAGTATTGCACATGATAGGCAGCACAACTGCTAAACACACAGTACACATGTCACATATGCATATTCTAACAATACAGGTAATGGTAGTCTACAGCTAGGGCATATTACCTGCATGCTCCATGTCATCCTGCTGGGTGGCTCCAGCTTCCATGATGACACATGTGTGATGCTGTTGCTGCTGTAGGCCAGGAGCCACCATGCTTAGGAGCAGCTCCTCCACTCTGATGAGGGGAGATGTATGGCCGCCCCACCACCTGTGGCAAGCTGTTGCCTGTGGATATTAGACGCATGCCACCAGACATGTCTAATTAAATCACTGCAGTGATGGCGTACCTGCTCATATGTCCGGTTATGCATGCTTATGTCATTTACCCGGCGAACAAGGTCTTGCCACAGTGCAGTACGCTCATGCTGGTGCTGGCTGGCCCTGGAAGAAAGCAGGTTATAGTGCTGCACTAGGCTGTTCTGAATTTCCTGCTCCTCCACAGCCGTATACGATGGATTACGTTGATGAGCCATAACCCTGGAAGACAATTAAATGATATGTGTGAGCAAGTCATGTGGCACACATAACATTATGAAGTACAGATATCACTTAACTGCCATATATAGCATCTATCTGTCTATCGGAGGATACACACATTCAGTACCACATATCAGTGCTCAGCCCACAACTGGCTGACAGTGCCTGCCACACTCCATATAACAAACCAGTATACACCAGTAGTCAGCACACTGTTTGGGATACAATGCACAACCTCGTCCCGGGGGTATATATCAAGATAATGCATGAAGAAATATGTCATCCAATGCAATGAATGTAATGTACATTTACAGTATTACTAGTAAACCACCCTAGTCTTTGATGCCATACCCCTACCTAACATATGTGCAATGTTGTTAATATAGCTGGCATACTGCTGTAACAGAGTATACATATTGCTAGGTACACACACATACCCTGTAATACACATGTGATTGCGGACATGGTACAGACATCATTACACACACATCAGACATACATACAACACACAGATGTATGCCGACACAGATGAGCATTACCTGTGTACCTTATAGTACTATGTGCCCCTACTTACAGATACCTATGCCTGAGGTATGCAATCTGTGCAGACTACAGGAAACACACAAAACAGTTTTACCAGGGACTGTGAACATACACCATACTGTGCTGTTTAGGCCTACAGCTTCAGGTAGTACAACAGTTCATATGTGAGCTGGAGTCACCAGCAGTACCACTTACTGAGCATACATGTATTGCTTCAGCCTACAATGGGACACCACAGTCATACACAAGGAACTATGTCACAACATATGCCATCCTACTGTGTCTACATCCCAATAACTGACACATTTTTCTCTGGCCTCACACCTGGGACACAAACTACCATGACAGACACAACCTCACACTAAGCTATCACACTTTTACAAACCTTGCACACAGTCACTGTCACACTCATTCCACCTCACATAGCAGGTATCGCACTGAGTACATGTGTGTGTGCATTGTGTCATAGGTAGGTAATACGCTATTGGCCCTAGGGCCTAGAGCAGCCCAGCCATATGCTACCCTGCCCTTTGACACACATGTAATGTGATTTCACTTGATCCTGTCAACCGGATCCACAGAGGTGACTCCCAGGGCATATTACCTATCTCCAAAACAATCATCGGGGGTATGTATGACATCTGCTAATGAGGAGCCTTGTTTGTTAATGCTGGGTGGTTTAGTCCAGAGTATGGCATATTTGTGGATAGGAACCTGTACCTCCAGCATGTGCTGTTTAGTGAGGTGACAAGGATTAGGGCCCTAGGTCATGTAGCCTGGAGGAATTGTGAGGTGTTGTCATAGTGGTTGGCCGACTGCTATGGGTGTGGCATACCTCTGTATGTCCGGCAGTGGTAACCTCTGGGTGGGTGGTATGCAACACACTCTAGCTGTGGTTTTGTGAGTCAGTCTGCATAGGGCATGTGTTTGAGGGCAGTATTACTCTTTGTTAGGTATGTCTGTGGCCTTTCCACTTGCTGTAGTTGTCATGTGAGGTACATACCACATGGGGCATTGTGATGAGTAGAGGGGAACACAGACCTATATTTCCCTATATGACACACCTTTTGTGATGACACGTACCACGTAGACAGATTACATGACTACTGTGATTATCAAAGGGGAGCCTACTGTCCACCTGTGTCCCGTGATCCCTTCTGACACCTTCAGTGTTAGGCAGGCTACCACCTATGTGGCAGTCACTGCGTAAGGTGTTTTGGAATGGGGTATGGCACTGCAGTATCAACACTGGTGTTCAGTCCATGCCTTGGACAACAGGCACCTGTTGCAGTACATATGACCCCGTGTCTCCCTCTCTCTCTCTCTCTCTATATATATATATATATATATATATATATATATATATATATATACATATCTATACATATCTATACATATCTATCCATATCTATCCATATCTATACATATCCATACATATCCATACATATCCATACATATCTCTATATATCTATCTATATATATATATATATATATATATATATATATATATATATATATATATATACATGTATATCTATATATATCTATATATATCCATATATATCGATACATATCTATATTTATCCATATATATCTATATCTATCTATATATATATATATATATATATATATATATATATATATATATATATATGTATATATATACATATATATATATATATCTACATATATCTATATCTATCTTTATATATATATATATATGTATATATCTACATATAGATCTATATATCTATAATTCTATATATCTATATTTCTATATATCTATATATATCTATATATGTATATCTATATATATATATATATATATATATATATATATATATATATATATATATACATATATATATTTAGACACACACACACACGTATATATATATACATGTATATATACACATACATCTAAACATCCATTGCTGTACATATAGCTGCACATATAGGCACATATACTGCCCACCTGTCATGGTGGGATGTCAATTATGCAACAGTTGTGAAACATACGGTTATGTAATACTATTGCACAATGTTGTGCAGAATGCATTCTGCTGTTCTCAGGCCATATAGCTGTAGCAGGCCTCACTGCCTGTAGCTCAGTCTCACAGCGTTTAATCACCACATGACATATACCGGCACTGCTTGCTGTCTGCAATGCCACACACTACAACCTACATACATATGTGCACATAGCAGCCTTCAACAACATACATATGTCCAGCCTTCACTAACAGTTGCAGTATGTCCCTTGCCCTATGCAAATGTGCATGTACATATAGATACGGACTGCTGCCACATATGGATGATTCACAGTATGTAGGGTACTCTTCAGACACATCTTTCGGATGTCAGCAAATACATATCTGTTACATACCTTACCTTTGTATTCCTCACCTCCGTCTGCTGTAGGTGATGTATTTTTTTTTTTTGGTTTTGATTTCCTCTGTGTGTTGCTGTTTGTTTTCAGTGTCTGTCTCCCACTGCCTGTTTGTATTCATCTGTCTGTCTCTCTCGCTCGCACTCTCTCTCGCTCTCTCTCTCCCAGTTGGTGCAATTATATTATTGCATGCGTGGAAAGCAGATACAGGCTGCTTTTCTAGGTATCTGCACATGTGCATGTGATGGCGTCTGCACCAATTGGTGCCCACAATTTAGTAATTGCATGCAGCCTGCTGTGTGGTCATTGCAGTTCTCACTATGATTTCAGGACACTGCTATAAAATGATAGGTTAGGTAGGTGTAGCCCTTTCAGTTTTGCAAGGTGGGGACCATGCTTATTTGCTGTGGACACTGTTGTCTCAGGCAGAAGGTTGGTATATGTCTCATATCTGAAGCTGGGTTGTAGCCAGTGAAATGCATGTTGTACTGAAACCTGACTGTTGCTTCTTCCAGTACACTCTTCTCAGTGTGTAGGTTTACTCACACCTCCTAATGCTAACACTGGATACATGGGAGTATGTACTTTCTTTTCGAATTAGAGAACTAACTGGCATGCAACAGTAGTTATTGCAATGTATTCCTATGGCTTTCCTATTTTCCCTTTACATTCACTCATTGTAATGCATGTTATATTTCTTTCAGCACCAAGCTATTGTATATCTGCTGTGGCTTAGTGGTACATCATGCAGACTAGTGAGTCCAAGGTGTGGGGTTTGAGACTGACAAGGGTATTTTATTTTGCTGCTGAGCAGTACAAGGGCCCTGTCATACAGAGTGACTAAGGCACTTTTAAGCAGTTGTAAGTGGGTTTGCGCAGGTTTGCATGACACTTAGCGATGCTAAGCTAATCTTAGTTTAGCTTATTTTACTTTAGCGATACTAAGCTAAGCTTGGCTTAGCTTATCATATCTTAGCAATGCTAAGCTAAGCGCACACATGCGCACACTGGTGCAAACCCGCTTACTACTGTTTACAAGTGCTCACTCCAGCTAACCCCTGCACTCATTTCTTTGACAGAAAAGTAAATGGGGAGATAGGAATGGGAAGAGGGGAAGACAGTAGGGAAACCAGCTCGGGATGTACAGGATGGGTGTGGAGAAGGTCCATAGCTGCCCATTTCTTTACCAGCAACAACTGTGCATATGCAACACATTAGGAGGGATATTTGAAACCTTCCACCTCTGAGAGAGGGGTGAGGACAACTAAGTATGTTGTACTACCAATTATGAATATCAGGCACATGCACTGTTTGTGAACTGCTATACTGTCATTAGTACGTTACTCACTTCTGAACAGTTTGTGGTTTGTTTGTGTTGACATTAGCACAGTCTGCTCAGGACAACTGGACATATTTCACTACTGTGTATGCCTACCTACACCCTTGGTTGTGCCTGACTACACAGGTATATAGTACCTTTGGGTAGGGGTGCAGAACTGCAGAGTGCATTATTTATTATCGTGTGATGTTTATCTTGCTGAACATGTAGAGTTGCTGTGTACCTGTAAGTCTATAAAGGCTAGTAATCTGTCTGAGTAGCTCCCACCTGTGGACATATCCAGATGGTAGACAGAGGTTAGCCTAGTATTCATTGACTGTGCACCACACCAGTCTTTTCAGCACCTGAACAATGGCATTGTCACAGGTGGTTGCTAGCAGTACATGGCTAGATCCTTTGATATTTCTGTGTTGTACTCCTACATAAGGGCATGCTTGTGGAATTAATTCTACAGCTATTCGCAGAGTGTGTAACAGCAGACAGACTGATATGCCTGTGTGTTTCTGACTCTACCAGGCCTCAGATACTCTCAGGTATATATTTGAACAGCCTCAGGGAAAGGTACATATCAGGGGGATACACCTGTGATATATTTCATATATTTTGCAGTTGCGACTTTGGGGGATTCTGAGCATATGTATTACTACACCTTTTCTGATGTGCAAGCAGTGTCTACTCTCACTTACTGACATTTATCATTAAGTGGGATTCCTCACCTTTCTGTCTACTGTTACTACATTTCACAGGGAGTCTGAGGGGTACAACTAACATTTGTTTGCAAATCAGGGACATCCCTGTAAACCAGTCCCAGTTGGGAGGTCTGGCCTCTGACCTATTCAAATATGCCAGTGTTTATCCTGCTCTGATACTGTGTGGGTTTGTAAGGTGCTACTGTAACATTATTCCCTACTAGTATGGGTGGTTCTCTTTTCACAGTCATGTCATGCAATTCCACAACACTTGCTAGTTAAGGGCCACAGAACATGATTTGTGTTATGCCATTCCTATTTTCCTTTTACATTCACTCATTGTAATGCATGATATATTTCTTTCAGCACCAAGTTATTGTATATCTGCTGTGGTGTAGTGATACTTCATGCAGACTGGTGAGCCCAAGGTCTGGGGTTCGAGACTAACAGGTGTATTTTATTTTGCTGCTGAGCAATACAAGGGCCCTGTCATACAGAGTGACTAAGGCACTTTTAAGCAGTTGTAAGCGGGTTTGCGTGGGTTTGCGCGACGCTTAGCAATGCTTAGCTAAGCGCACACAAGCTCACATTCGCACACCCCCGCTAACTATTGCTTAAAAGTGCTTACTCACGCTAACCCCCGCGCTAATTTCTTTGAAAGAAAAGAAAATGGGGAGATAGGAAAGTGGTGAAAAAGGGGGCACAAAGAGGGAAAGACAGTAGGGGAAACCAGCTGGGATGTGCAGGAAGGGTGTAGGGAAAGCCCATAGCTGCCCATTTCTTTACCAGCAACAGCTGTGCATATGTTCGTAATTTGGTGTGAAATTTGCAACCTTCCACCCCTGAGAGAGGGGTGAGGGCAACAGAGTATGTTGTACTGCCAATTATAATTATCAGTTTACATGTCCGGTGGACATGTGTGCGAAATGGGCAGCTATGTATGCGGCGTAATTTTTTTGTGGGAACAGATTGCCCTTTTTTTTTTTTTTTTTTCAGGTGAGAGTGGAATGTGAGGTAGGGGATGTAGGTATATTTGGGGAGGTAGTTTGGGGAGGTAAACAGACAAGACAAACAAGATGCATACAGGGGCAGAATTTGACACATGGGGTGGGTGAACACAATTGACGGGGAAGGTTGTTTGGAAATCGCAAGCCTATGTGCCCACAGATGGTAACAGTGGAACTGAGATCCCCACCCATGGGCAGTCACCACTGCACCTTCACAGCCCCAAGTGTGGCTGTGCTGGGGGCTGAGTAGGATGGGCAGGCTTACCCAAGAGATGCGCCACTCTCACCTCAAGCTGGCGTATGGGATCAGCAACTGAACGCTGGATCTCCCTATGCACCACAGCCCAGACCATTCGTAGGGTGACAGGTGGCCCTTCTCCACCCACGCTTGCACAGGGGGTGAGCCCCATCCCCTGCAGCACTTCCACCTGAAGGTGGCACAGGACCAACGGAGGAGGGGAGCCCGGGCTGGGCACCAGAGCTGCTGGTGCCAGGTGCACTCGCCAACTGAGGAGGACAGGTTGGTCCGCTGGGACCGGCCTTCCCATATGTTCTGTGATTAGGTGTGTTTAATTAAAACATAAACAACAGCATTCCAGATTAGTTGTAACAGCATGCAGTAATATTCCCATTAACCCAACACACCAAGATTCCAACAGTTGAACAGCAAGCATAACACATGCATATATTGAATGACAGTGGATATTCCAACAGCATGCAGGGATGTTTGGTAGCAACAGGCCACCATGAACGTGGTGTTTGAACAGGGCACATGCATCAACATCAATGCAAGTATTTATAAAACAATAGGACATATGTCCCAACAAATATTTAAGATTACACATACCCACTGAGGTGTGGAATTGCATGGTTTATGCACAAACAGTAGGGTGTAGAAAAAACCTCACTTAACATCTTATAATCACTTTTACTCTACACTACATTCCTAGTGACTGCAAGTGTATATTCCCTACATGTATTATTACACTTGCCACCATGCATTAGGTTGTGTAATGGGTTTGGCTAGTTCAATATATACTTGACCTATATCTGACATACTAACTGTCCAAGATGCAGATGTTACTGCTACATATTTCATGGTTGCATTTATATTTCTTTATCTACATATCTGGATGTTTTCACATGACATTTTCACTTCAGTTTGTACAGAACCCTGCATTTATTGAAGCACACTCACATTTCTGGGGAACATATTAGCATGCTACTCACGTGCCAGATTTACTTATGCATGCCAGCCAGTAACTGACTGTTGAGGACTGTATATATGCGTCACAGCTACTAGCACTTCCATCACCCACTTTAGATGGGACTGCAGAACTCTGGGTTGCCAGCACTTTCTAACACAGTACTATTTGTACAATGCAAGGGTACAACAAAATTTCAAACTAAGTGACACACACACACTCCGGGTTTTAAACCTTTATTACTGACATTACACACTTTTCCACAGGCTCACTCCTTTATTTGTTATAACAGTGCATATGGCAGACATATTCAAGACATATTATACCTTTATTAATGGGTTAGAACACACTTTTTCAGGCTCAGTCACTTATTTTATATGACAGTACCTGCAGAGATTTTATTCCAGACATATGTTACCTTTCTTAATGGGTTACTACACTCTTTTTCTAGCTCTATGAATTTTCGTATAACAGTACATGCAGAGGACTTATTCAGGCCATTTTATGGCTGTATTATTGTACTACAACACTTTATTTCATGCTCTCTCCCCTATTTTATATAACAAAACATGCAAAATAATCACTAACCTGCCTGGTGGCACAGCCTTTGCAGCCTAACAGCATAGGCTGCAAAGGCTGCAGCCTATGCAGCCTATCAGCATAGGCTTGCTGATTCGCAGCACAGTCACCTGCAGCTGTGAAGTAAATGAAGGGGTATTGAGACATACCTATCCGTTATAGAAACTCAATTATCAATTCTTACATACTGCATTCCATGGCTACTTAATCAGTCGTGGGGCATCCTGCATCCCATGGGCCTCCTGGATCCATTGGTTCAAGCGGTTTTGCTTCCATCTCTTCAGGTCTGCATGGTGGTGATGGACCTGCTCACTGGTGCGGGGAATGCCTGTGACACTGGTGAGGTCATGAGCTAACCGGTTCCAAGCCTCAGCCTTGTATTCCATCCCTTGGAACTGGCCCAGCAGGAGTCTGGACTCATAATGGTGGACAAGGAGCCAAACCATGTATTTTGACTCCTCAATGCCCCAACGCAGCGCTTGGAAGCGTGAACCCTCTCCTGCACCTGCCATTCTGACTGCAAATGTGAGCTACAATCAGTTATAGTGAGTATTCCCGCCTATGGGGCTTAAATATGCTGCATTTCCCACACTTTTTTGTGATTGGCCATTTTTGAGAATTCTAAGCTGACTGCAGACCTGCTTAGTAATGGTTAATCTACCATTTTTTAAGTATATGCATGCTAATAGTGGCTGTTTCTCCTCAGCTGTCATGGCTTAATGGTTCTGTACTTTGATTATGATGCACAGGGTCCTGGGTTCGAACCTTGTCATTCTTTTATTTTAATACTGTCTAGACAGGCTAGGGGGTGTGGCTGCGTTTAAGCAACTTAGCTCTACATTGCTCCCCGGTGCCCTACGGTGCCCTGGTTGGCACTGCGCACAAGTCCGTGCAAACACATTGCACTGGGTAAAGCACTTTTCAACTTTGGGCAACTCTATTGCACTGGGTAAAGCACTAGTAAACTGTGGGCAACTCTGTTTAGCTGGGTAAAGCGCTATTAAACTATGGGCACCTCTGTTTAGCTGGGTAAAGCTCTATTAAACTATGGGCACCTCTTTTTAGCTGGGTAAAGCGCTGCTTAACGGCAGGCTATTATATATCTGGATCCTCTAAAAATATTTATTTTGTTCACTGATACATTGGCCATTTCACTGCTTTTAATAATATTTTAATCATATATGTCTGGTATTATTTCAAATACTGATTTAAAACATAAATAAGAAGGGAAGTGGTGGGACTGGAACTGTGAATGCCTCCTCTTTGTGCATATGCTCTACCATTATGCTATTGCAATTTGGTGTGATTACACACGCGCAAATACGGGCAGCTATATCGTGGATTTAAAAAAAAAATAAATATTTTACTTTTTATAACTGTGATGGTGGTTTACAGTGTCAGGGAGTGTGGTGTTGGGTGCAAGTACATTTGAGCAAACCCGCTCTTGCGTGTTAACATTTTGCTTTTACTACACTTGCAGGGGCATGGACATTTAGACTGCTCGGCAGTCGGACATGCCCACTGCTTTCATACTCGGTCCGTGTAAGAGTTACAGTTGAGTCAGCGCGCCCTCATGAATATTCATGGCATGCTGACATCATACCGTTCAACTGCAGCCTCCGAGTAAGACTTATTAAGTCTTACATGGAGGATTCATGAATCTGGGGGACTGTCTTATACTGTTTGCCTCAAAGTCCTGTCTCTTTGCACAGTATCATACAAACTTCTGAGAGGTGATTTTTGCTTGGTGTACAAGGCATTCCTGGAGCCTGTTTTGATCATCCACAAAACAAACAGCATCTGAACTACTTGATTAAAATTCCTAAATTTTTACTTCTGACATAAAAAGGATGTTTTGAAGAGACACAGAATTCACGTTCTCCGGATCATTCCCCCCATCCATATGAAGCAGAGTTCCTCTCTATTCATAGTCAAACACAGCTTGGACGAATGGATGGGTAATCAGAAATTCACCCAGGTTTGGCTCCTATGTTTCTGATAGACAGAGTCAGTCAGTAAATTGTCCCCTATGTAAATCAAATTTGTGGGTCACATCTGAGTGTCAAGGCTAGGTTTATTAAAGCCTTAGTGGTCATTAGAATAGTATACACCTTTGAACTTTTGGGAGTCATGTTAACAAATGTTCATTGCTAGCAGAATAATTTGTGGCCATGGCTTCTTGGAGGGAAAGAAGTGTGTCACTTAGCAGACCTCCAGTATTTAACCTGGTGTACAGGGAACAGCTGCTGTTATTTCAGCAGGGCAAACCTGATGTCCCCCTCCCTAACAGTAGAATGCCAGGATGGTCACAGGGTGGACTGTCTTCCCCTTGCATTCCTCCTCTGCTTTAATGGCCCAGCAGGCCAGAATCCCAGTTGATGCATGTGAGTGGCCCTTGTTCTGCTCTGCATTAATGTTATGGTGCTCTTTTGAACAACTAACCACCGGGCAGGTGGTATGGCATGTCAACTGGCCTCAGTCATCTGCTCTATGGAAGTTCAGTTTGGTTATATTGTATTTATCTGTAGCTGATGCAAATTTGAACAAGTATAACAGTTACATATTTTAATGAATGGTAACACAGGTTATGTGTGTGTTTTTGTGGGGGAGCAGGCCACAGTGAAAATATACTTTACATTTATCTTTTACCAAGGAACGCTTTCTTCTCTCCTCCTATAAAAGTTTAAAATTATTAATATTAAATACTTCCACAGCTGGTAGAGCAACACAACTCAAAATTCAGAATCCAGAGCTTCTGTTTTTTTATAAAGGTTTCTATGTAGGTTTAAGACTGAAACAGGTAGAGTGCAGAACATTTTTGTATTCTAATTGTGTGAAAGGAAATTTAAAGAAGTTGTGAGACAAGATTTAAACTGTAATTCATAAAAAAAATGTTTCATCAAACATTCAACAATTGTGAAAATAAACTGTTAAGATGTTTTTCTGCTAAGATTCTTACACTGTTCTGATTGAATATGGTCCTCATAAAAAGGCAACATTGAGGCACCTTAACTCAACCTTACTTGTCAAGCTAAGTAAATTGAGTCTTACACTTACATCATGTTGTGTCTTTATCATAAAATAGTACCGATTACCAGGGATAACAAAAAGAGAGAGACGTTTGCACAGAAACGTTGATACTACCATTGTCTGCTACAGACTGACTGCAATTATCACATGATACACATCACAGTATGTTTAGCTCCCTTAAATAAGTACACAGTTCTATTAATTTACATATAGCTATATGTGACACACTACGTTCAGGTCAACTATGAAGGAGACATTTAAGCTTAATAGATGTTAATTTTAAACTACGACTAGGATGATTCCTACATGAAAGACGGCACATAAGAGACTGCAGATATCCTCAGTGAGACCCTACATCAATCACAGGACAGTAACTTGTCTGATGAGATAAAACATAACATTTAAACAAATTATTTCTCTCCACAAGGTCACATTGTCAGACTCCTTATAATACAAGTGTTAAAAGTTGATATATGTGCTCAGTGAACCACTGGAACATGGTATAGTCTGTTCATAGTAACCATTCAGGTCCTAGAAAGTGGACATGTGGACTTTGCCAACAATAGTTTACAAACTCAAGTCTGTGAGGAATCAAAATAAATATAGACCTGTTAAACTATCTTGCATTTCTGGTAAAACTTGGAAAAGAGTTTATTTAACAGGCCTGTGGTGTTTCTGAATGATAATTCTCAAGGTGATGGCAGACATCATGGCTTCATATGGCAAAGATCTTGTCTATTCAGACTAAATCAGCTCTTTGACTGGAAAACCAATAAGCTGTACAAGACATGCACTGTGTATATGGTGTTACAGGTACTTCAACAATATTTTTTAGCACTATACCTTAATGCAGGTCAGTAGTAAAAGTAAAGGGTATAGGAGATGGCTGTAAGTAGAAGAGTAGATTGAAAGAAAGCTGTCTGATCAGATGCAAAAAGTTGTTAGTATAGGGAAACTGTCAGGAAAACGATAGCAAGCAGTCGAGTTTCGCAGGATAAAATACCAGAGGTAGTCATGTTTAATGTTTTCTGTCAGTTATCATAATGAGTTTAGGGAGCAGAATCTTTATATAGTCAAATGATCCAAAGGTATGACCATCACTCATCAATGGCAGGGGAAGAGGAATAGTCTGCAAAGAGACCTGTGGCATTTGTCATCGTGACCAGATGAATGGTTGCTAGAATTTCATGCAAGAAAATGCATGATCATGCACTTTGGAGGGTGGGATCCATAGTAAAAATACAAAGGCTTTAAGCAGGCTAGAGGAAGAGAAGGCTTTTGATGTGGTAATTACCCCATACTAGATCATGCTGTGCAGTATAAAAGGGCAATAAAAAGACCAATAAAGTTATGGGTTTAGAGTCTGAGGAGTGGATTCTAAAGATATTAAAGTCATCCTATCACTACACTACAGGAGAGGTCACATCTGGAGTACTGTATTCTGTTTTGGAAACCATACAGCAAAAGAGAAGTTACACTGGTTTAAAGTATGCAATACAGAGGTACTAAAATGTGAAAGGTGTATGAAGGCTGTGATATGAGTAGAGACATAGAAGGCTGGACATGTATTTATAAGAAACAAGAGAGAATGGTAGAATGTGAGTTAAACACATCACCTTGTTAGGGCAAATAAATGTTGAAGAGATAGGACACAAGGGATGAGAGGGAGATATGGCTAACAGATGGGACAGAGTCACTGCACATCAGGCTTCAAAAAGTATTAATTCACAGAGAGTGTGGAAAAGTGTTTAATACATTGCATGAAGCAGTGGCACAATAAGAATCGTCACTGAGGCTCAAAGTTGCTTGAAACAAAACGGAAAAGGTTTAGGTAAAGGGATAGAATGGTCAGCAGTGTGCAGGCCAGCTACCTCATTATTTAGACATTCTTAGTAGGTTGAGGATCTTCAGTCAGCATTTTCATATGCCTGTTTTGTCTTAAAAAGTATAGGAGATAATAATGTCTGTCATTGGATGATCAGAAAACTGTGTCAGCATATGAGAGCTGAAGACCATGCCTGAAACTATTGAAAAATAATTTAAATCCTCTCTACAAGAAAAGTATATTTTAACAAGTTATAGAAGTATAAGGAGTAATGTGATTAAAAACAGAAAACTGGTTAAAAAACCTTGATGGAAAAATATTATTTTGTCTGCAGATGAAGAAACTTAAAAGGAAACATTCAATAAACATGTTCCTCATCCAGTGATCTTTTAGTGACTTTAGTCAAAGTACAGCGTCACAGCCTCAGACGTTTCCACGGGGGAAAGTACCATTTTAACCCCTCATGTTTCATAGTCTAACATAATTTATGAAGGCTGCATACATCTGTTCCATCTAAAGAAAACCTGGATGATATCAGACACTTACATTTTTGGAGAAACCTCACCAAACAGGGCTGCATGCTTTAGATTAGCTATTTCCTAAATTTGTAAAACTATCTGTATTTTGGACTACTGCTCCTATCATCTATCACTTCAGCCTTTCATTCACAATCCAGACATTCACAGCTCTTTAGAAAGCAGCTGGTTCAGTTTCAGTCCCAGTCCAGGTAAAAAAAAAACTGCTCTTAGACAATGGCAGGTTGATTTCTAATGTTTCAGTCATTGACAAGACACTTGTCAATGGTAGTAAGAATGTGCTTTTTAAATATGACAATGGTTGTACCTACCAAACCCAAGAAATTAGAGTGGGTTTCAGTACCACTGTTGTAATGTTATGTTTAACTAATCAGGTCTTTCATGATATATAAACCATGACAAGCTTACTGGTGTTATCTTTCTTGATTCAGCAAAGGCATTTGATTCAGTGGCATGTGAACTGCAATCAGTCACAGTATGGAAATAGCTATGTAGCCTGAAACCAGTAGCTGGCTAAACATCTATCTAATGAACAAAACTTTCAGGGTCTGCACTGACAATGAATTATTCATAAATGTTTGCATTACAACACAGGTTCCCCAGGGCACAGTGATATGACCTAATCCATTTATGATATTCATCAAAAGTCTTCTTAGAATAGAAACAGCCCTCCAGGTCATCCTATATGCATATGACCCAGTAATCTTCTGAATTGCTAGAAAACCTACATCTTATTTTGTTCTTGACTGCTTTATCCATTTCTTTTTGTCATTTGGTAAGTGAGCAAGTGGATTGATCTTTGCATTTTCTTATCAGCTATGACCTGCTGTTCAAAAACAGAATGACAGTGGTTAAAATAACTAGGCTGCAGAGCTATTTATTCTTTTCTTTCTTTTTTTTTTTTATTTTGCCACTATTTATACAAAACTGTGCAAAACATTAGCTACACAGGAGATTAAATATTATATGGTGGGAAGAGAAAACCAGCATAAATAAAGCACCATTAGTTGTTTCACTACTACTATATCCCAATTTTTAAAGTGCAGTTTAATTATGCTGTTATTTGTTAGTTGCTTTAATCTTGCAGGAGGAAAATAAAAGTGTTCTAATAAGTGCACAGCAGCAAAGGTGCTCAATCATTTAATTGAGAACAATGCAGTATACATAATGAAAAGGAATAAAAAAAAATATCATCACTGTGAAAAATGCCATTATATTCCTTATGTTATGCCAAATAAAACAACACTACGGAAAGTACAGGAACATAAGTGATTGAAGTACAGATGAAGACAGGGTGAGATTTTGCTCCAAAAGAATTACCAAGAAGAGAGAGGTATAAAAGAAACCAAATGGTAGTTTGGATAGAACTTTTCCAGAGCAGTTTGGTTTGATGAATGGACTAAAACTGGATGATAAAAAAACATCTTCACATAAAAATAGGGTGCTATATGAAGAAGTCAGATGGGCCCAGGACTGCAGAACTGCAGTGTGGTCT